>NC_135213.1:34388324-34390824 GCF_052324685.1 Brachyhypopomus gauderio | reverse complement strand
AAAGACATAGAGAGCATGAGAGAGAGAGAGAGAGAGAGAGAGAGAGAGAGAGAGAGAGAGAGAGGTCCATTAATGCAGAGAGAAACTGCATTGACGTCTCTAGTGTTGAAGCACACACACATAACGATTACAACAGAGAACACACATCCTCATTCTCTAACTCCTGGAAAGGTTGCTAGATATAACAAACATGTGCACAAACACACACTTACACACGCACACAATTCAGATCACTCCTACTGTGCCACAGCTGAGTACAAACCCACCATGCACTATGGGAAGTGAACCAGAACTGGCAACTGGTAAATCGTAGGGCTGTGCAATATGACCAAAATCTCTTACCTCAATATAAATAATTTATTATCCTGATTATGATACATACCACAATATAGCCCATGTTCTGTAAATTCAAGAAATAAAGAGTTTTTACAATGCCTTCATGAAAAAACCTATTTCTTATTGCACTGCAGTATGTCCGTAAGACATAGCTACTTACTCCTATTTACATTTTTTCTATTTTTATTTTCTTACACATATAAAAATTAGGGGTGGGATGCGAGCAAAAAATTTTTTCGAATTAATCGGAAGCTTTGTAATAAATTAATTGAAATTATTCGCATTTCAGTATTTAACATGAGAAATATTAATTTAAGTTTGAATGATGAATGAATCAATGAACATAAGCATAAACTTCAACATCTTGTTTATTTTTCCACCAGTCTACTACACAGACCAATAGATGAGTGCAGAAAACAGAGCAAACAGTTTTCAGAACACTGGAAATTCTGACCAAAAATGTTGTTTAATTTTGGAAGTTTTGCTCAGGATATTGGAAGAATAAGAAGAATTGAAGTAAATCAGAAGATGTTTTTTAATACCATTTAATTCCATTCATCATCTATAATGATCGTAGATCGAGCGTAGAGCATAGATTGTTGATGGGGGGGGGGGGGGGGGGGGGGGGTGTAATGGACAAAAATAAGTATTATATCGCGATCGATCGTCAGTAGTTGCCGAATTAGTAACTCGTGTGAGCGTGTGAAGACAGTGAAATGCATGTTTTCCACTACGCCGGTTTAAAAAGTATTAACGGCTCGCTAGGCTTGTAAACAAACTGCGCACCACGAAGATGTAGCAGTGTGTCGCCCTCAGAGTGATGAACTAACCGGGCCACGGCACAGACCGTTAGTGCAGGTGAGAGCAGACCGGCTGGGGAGCCGCATGAAACCAGGCAAAGAGCCGCAGGTTGGCCACTCCTGCTCTAGAAGCTCTGCATGTGTGAGAATGTCTTCAGTCTTCAGGACTGATGGAAAAGCATCAGCATAGTTGCTGCTTTATGAAGCGTGTAAAGGAGTCATACACACACACACACACACACACACACACACACACACACACACACACACACACACACAGGGTGTCTCAAAGGTGAGGAAGCACCCATATAAGTTGAATCCACTCTGTGAAGATACAGAATGTTGTTCATATTAAGAGCTGCATTACTTGCATTACTTTTACAGACGTACACACACATCCCCCAGACATACACACACACACATCCCCCAGACATACACACACACATCCCCCAGACGTACACACTACCCCCAGACGTATACACCCATCCCCCAGACGTATACACACATGCCCCAGATGTACACACACATCCCCCAGATGTACACACACACACATCCCCCAGACGTACACACTACCCCCAGACGTATACACCCATCCCCCAGACGTATACACACATGCCCCAGATGTACACACACATGCCCCAGACGTACACACACATGTTCCAGACGTACACACACATGTCCCAGACGTATACACACATGCCCCAGACGTACACACACATGCCCCAGACGTAAACACACATTTCCCCCAGACGTACACACACATTTCCCCCAGACGTACACACACATCCCCCAGACGTAAACACACATACCCCAGACATACACACACATCCCCCAGACGTAAACACACATGAAAATGTAAATGTGCTATGGGGTTAGATGCCTTGCTCAAAGGCACCTCAGTCATGGCCTCAGGCCTGGGATTCGAACCCAGGACCCTCCGGACCCTTACATCCTCCAGACGTAAACACCCCCCCCCCCCCCCCCCCCCCCCCCAGACGTACAAACACACCCCCCAGATATACACACCCCGTCAGACATACACACACATCCCCAGACATATAGACGTATACTCACAAACCAGGTGAGAATAATAATCTGATATGTACACAGAAAGGTGTAGAATGGGCTATAATTTCTCCACTTATTTCTCTGTCATGTAGAGAAACACAAACACATAGGAGAGGTATGCATATATTACACACACACATACACACACACACCTACGTAGTTTAAATACCTCTGAACCCTTATGATACTATATCTAGTCTGTGTGCGTCTTAGCTGTAATATTCCAGTGTCTGTTGCTCAGTCTTAACTGTTTTGAGTTTTAGTTTCTCAGAGTCTCTAATGTTCAATTTGGGGTT
>NC_135213.1:34338324-34385824 GCF_052324685.1 Brachyhypopomus gauderio | reverse complement strand
AAGGTCAGGAGAAAGGTCAGGAGAAGCAGCATTGAGTCGGAGTGACGACATTGGGAGACATTCTTGCACCAGCACATGCTCACACACTCCAGCTGAGCAGGAGAAAACAGCCTCCTTCATCTGGGGGTGGGAATGCCTGCAGTTTGGCCTACAGGGTCTGATGAGTAAGATCTCGATTGTGGGAGTGAAACTTGGAGAAGAGAGACGCTTGTGTACAGCGCAACGCACGGCAGGGGTGCAAAGATGGCCGCCGCTCCAGGGACGATCCATCCGTACAGCCCAGCTCAACGTGGCCTTAACACGGCCCTCTGGTAGGTCAACACGAGTGGTTATGGCGTTGGAGAAACTCTCACAAACATCCACTGTTCCATTATTCTCAAGGTGGAACCATTTCAAAGCACTACTGATAAAATAAAAAAAAACATAAGTGTATCCAAGAAATGTAAACCCAACATTGCTCCCAGTGATTTCCTGAAAACCAATGTGAGGGTTCGAACTGACACTCCCACATGACACTCCCGAGGGACACGCCCACCATGAGACTCCCGAGGGACACGCCCACCATGAGACTCCACCCTTCACTCTGAATTATATTATTAGAAATTCTTGGGATTACTGTGAACTTTTTCCTCAACATGCAAAAAAACCTCCTCCATTTCAGTCCGTTGCTTCAGACTTTGTGAGCCCACTGGGCTCAGAATTAATTACTTCTCGCATGGTGTGGAAAAAAGGGGCATGAATCACAGCCATGGTGGGCGGAGAGAACTCAGATCTGTTGTTAGATTATTGCTCACAGCCTGAGACACACTGCTCAATTGTCATGGAAATGTGTGACGCTCTCGGGAAAGGACACAACAGGTAGCACGTTTGGCGTAGCAGACTACAAGACACGCCTCAAAGAGAGCACCACGCCCAAAGGAGGGTCTTCCACCCAGCAACACTCACCCTGTGGCCACGCCCCTCACCGCGTGTCTCCACCCCCCCAGCCCCACCCACCATGTGGTCACGCCCCTCACCTTGTGTCTCTACCCCCCCCCCCCCCCCAGCCCCACCCACCCTGTGGCCACTCCCCTCACCGCGTGTCTCCACCCCCCCAGCCCCACCCACCCTGTGGTCACGCCCCTGACAGAGAGCCTCATACAGAGTTCTGGAAGAGACCAGTAGTGTGGGAGCTCCAGTCCTCAGGGGGGAGCCGTTACCTAATCCTGAAGAACACAGACCTGGGATCTGTATAAAGATCTCAGTTTTACGTCAATAGCAGATCGTCACAGGTCTCAGTAACCCTGTAGCACAACCACGGACAGCCAAGCCTGGCTGAGTCCAGCCTGATTGTGTTCTGATCCAATTAATGGATCATGTTTGCCAACGTCTCCCCTCCTCCTCTAGTTAGTTTACTGTAGTGTTATATAAGCAACAGCACACACACACACACACACACACACACACACACACACACACACACACACACACACACACACACACACACACACACACACACACACACACACACACGTACACACCCTGCATTCATTATCCCATCATCCTGCTTGTCCCCCACAGTCATCTCTCCAAGCCCGATTGCCCATGAGTCAAGTCTCAGCAGGATCCACACCCTGCACCCAGATAATACCCCCCCCACACCCAGATAATACCCCTCTGCACCCAGATAATACCCCCACACCCAGAAAATACCCCCCCCACACCCAGATAATACCCCCACAACCAGAAAATACCCCCCCACACCCAGATAATACCCCTCTGCACCCAGAAAATACCCCCCCACACCCAGATAATACCCCTCTGCACCCAGATAATACCCCCCCACACCCAGATAATACCCCTCTGCACCCAGATAATACCCCCCCCATGCCCAGATAATACCCCCCCACACCCAGATAATACCCCTCTGCAACCAGATAATACCCCTCTGCACCCAGAAAATACCCCCCCACACCCAGATAATACCCCCCCATGCCCATATAATAACCCCCCCACACCCAGAAAATACCCCCCACACCCAGATAATATCCCCCCACACCCAGATAATACCCCCCCCATGCCCATATAATACCCCCCCACACCCAGATAATACCCCCTCACACCCAGATAATACCCCTCTGCACCCCCATAAAGCTGGGAAAGCTAGGAAATATAGGCTGTAGTAAGGTTGTTTTTGTTTTTGAATTAGTGATGTTACAAGTCTAGTGCTGCATTACTAGAAGCAGCTGACAGCCACCACGAGTCCTAATGTAGATTACCGTGGTGACATTACCGTGGTGACATTACCGTGGTGACATTACCGTGGTGTTAGCCCCAACAGCCGCATGCAACTAAAGTACCCTACAGCATTACACTGGGGGGGAGGGGGGCTCCCTAAGCAGCTGCTGATCTCAGAACAGTTCTGATGATTTGCTAATAATGATAGAGATTACAGTTGTAGGAAGAAAAGCTGATCCTGAAACAGGAGGTTGAGAGCAGTGACCTCCCACTGCAGGGGCAGAGCACGCTCAGATGCCTTTAATTACCACCCTCCAAAGTGATGTTCGTGACTGGGGTGGAAGAAAAGCCTAGCATCAGAGAGCAAACACACACACACACACACACACACACACACACACACACACACACACACACACACACACACACACACACACACACACACACACACACACACACACACACACACACACACACCGAAGTATTCCTCAGCGTGTGGTTTAGGCCATTTAAAACAGAAAGGCTCCTACTGTATCATCAGATAATAAACACTGAAAGTGCATCTCACACACCCCCACTGTCTCTGGCCTTCTCCGCACGTCAGCAGAAAGACGGGCACAATTAGTGAATTACTCTCTCTGCTCAGTGCTGTAGTTTATTTTCAAGTGGAGTGAGACTTCTGGAGTGTAGCACTCCCTCACCCTGCAGGCAGCAAACACCCTCTCACCCTGGACAAGACTCACCCCACTGCTGGTGAGGTTTAGCATTCATAATGAACTAATATACAGCAGCTTCAGAACACACCAGTGATAGTGGAGAGTGGGAGGGAGAGAGAGAGAGAGAGAGAGAGAGAGAGAGAGAGAGAGAGAGAGAGAGAGAGAGAGAGAGAGAGAGAGAAATAGAGAGACCAAGAGAGACAGAAACAGAGATAGAGACAGATAGAGACAGAGATAGACACTGATAGAGAGGACGAGAGAGAGACAGAGAGCGCACGCGAGAAAGAAAGTGAGAGAGATAGACAGATGGAGAGAGAGAGCGAGAGAGAGACAGAGATAGATAGATAGAGAGAGAGAGAGAGAGAGAGAGAGAGAGAGAGAGAAGCAGGCTTGTAAATAATCTGACAGACCTTGTGCAGTTCTTTAGATTTACAGCCTACAGGTGATGCAGCTCTGCACTAAAACAAGGGCCATATTTAACCTGCAGGCCCCTGTGTCTAAACCAGCTGATGAATCAACACTCTCATTATATATACTGCCTTCTTTTTTACATAACGACGGCCGCAAACCTTCCGCTCCAACCAAGAAATTAGCAGAGCGTTCTCAGAGCGATCTCTGTTCAAACCCCACGACCACCCTCGGTGGAAAACTGGGCACTGCGAGTGCTTGCGTTCCCCAGCTAACATGAACCGTTTCTTTCAGTGTTGAAGGTGCAGCACGGCTAGCAAAGTCCTGTAGCCCACGCTGGAAAATCTGAGCCACGGCAGCTACGGCGGTGAAGCGGACAGTCGGCTCAGAAAAATCTTGGCACAGGTTAATGCGGCGGTGTGTGAGGGGGAGGGACCTGACCACCATTACAGGGCCTAGAATAGAGTCCTGTGTGTGCGTCCGCACCAAAGAAGGCCAGCAGGAAGAGGTGGGGGATTGTTCTGGAACATTTGAGCTAGATTATGACTCTATCTGCTGATGTTGAGGCTAAGATATTAGGATATGCTACAACTTGCTTTGTTTCAAAGCCACGAGGCCACTATGGAGAAGGGTTAGAAGTTTGAAAAGCGTGTTGAACAAGAACGTTGGAGCTCTGCCTGTTCAGGCCAGACCGAGACAGGGAGGTCTGTCACACCGCAGGACAGACGGGCGTTTATACCGCCTCTCGGCCAATGTGCTGCGCTCGGATGAGATGGGGGCGGGCTTTGCTTATGCCACCTCTCTGTAACCGTGGAGACTTGAGGGGGGGAGGGTGAGCTCTGTGACAAATAAGTACAACAACGTTGCTTAGCTGCAGTGTGTAGAAAAACCCAAAAAAACACACACTTCAGTGAGGATTTCTCCTCATGGATAACCAAACATCCACAGATCAATAACCATGATCCAGTTCCCACTTGTGTGGTCAGTGTCCTCTGAGAGTCAGTCTGCGTGGGAGAACCACTCTGTGGAACACAAAGTGTGGGGCTGAATTTCACGTTCATCAGCCAAGCAGAGTATTTGGAGATATCTACAGAAACCACACGGCCACCCTGCGTCCCTCTCCGACCTGACCACTCACGTTCACCATTTCAGATTGAATCCAGCGAGTCATGGTTTCCTACGGAGCTGCCGCACATCCAATTGATTAAAAATAGTAAATTTTCAGGAGATGACGAGCACAGGAGAGGCGAGGAACACGTGTTACCGGCTCCATGACATGATGTATGATCGTCCTCCACCTGTGAAAGATCTTCCTCCAGCAGCATTGTGTGTGCAGGAGCTCCAGGGAAGTGTTCAGTTAAAAACACACAGGGTTAGGGTTGAGGTTAGGATTAGGGTTTAGGTTTTGGGGTCAGGGTTGGGGTTGGGTTTACGGTTAGGGTTGGTATTGGGTTTAGGGTTAGGGTTTGTGTTGCGCTTTAACAGGACCATCTAGAAGACAAAGTCCTGTAAGATAAAGATTCCTCTCTGTGTTTCTGTTAGTCTGTCTCCCTTTCTCTCTCTTCCGTGTTCCAACCAACGTTTTATGCGAGGTTAGGTGGTATTGCAGAGCAGATGGTGTAGACTTCTTCCAACAGAATAGGTAACACAATTTCAAGAGGTGGGCCATAACATCAACAGAGCCAACCGCACTGGTAGGAAGAGAACCCACAGCCAATCAGCCAATCAGCAGGTCCTGGTTTTGCTGGCAAACTCTAGTCAGCTGTTCCCTTTGGAATCTAAAAGCTTTTCAGTCTCCAAGCAACGACTATTTATAGAATCCATCCGAGTTCCATGCAGATTCTTTTAAGATCTTCTGTGATTCATTAAACTGCAGATCTTGTAACCAGATCGTTAAATTAATTGTTTTCTATCACAAATCTCAAATTCACATGGAATTCTCTAACATCTATGTAGTGAATACAATGAAACCACTGACACATGGTCTTCATAAACGAGCTAAATACATAGCCACACACACTGTGGGTGTCTGTTAGATGGATCTGGAGGGTAAGAGGATTTCAGTGTGCAAAAGCCTCACACACATGTCCAACCCTTCACACGCGTGTCCAACGCTTCACACGCTTGTCCGAACAATTTCTGAATGCAGCACTGGACTCGAACCCTGGTCACGAGTCACGTCAGCACGTGAGCACGTAAGACGTCCCAGCCATGCTACGCAATCTGGTGCTGTGATTAGCAAATCTGCAGAGTGATGCACACACACACACACACACACACACACACACACACACACACACACACACAATGACAGGTGTGTCTCCAAAGGAACAGCTGATATTCACACTCCCATCACACTCCCGGCAGGGTTCATTGGACAGGCACACGTTTTTAACGTCTAAATACTAGCAGGTGTTTGATATATGCTGTCACGCCAAAAAAAATTCACCCGACTCATAGTGAAAAAGACAACAGCAGCCTGGACAGAAGAGACCAGGTCACGACACTCACAAAGAAGCAGGTGAAGTTTCAGTCACAAAGCTACTGTTCTGAAGAACACACTCAGAATACACAACTAGCACGATCCACACCCTTATCCACACTGTGAGCTGCTAAAATGAACTACTAACAGCATTTACCTACTGTATTCCTCATATTTAGATTCTATTAATATATATATAACTAATGAATATAATTTAGGAACATGAATAATGTCAGAATCATCTACAATCTGATCAAGTGGTTTAATGTTAATATACAGACAGTAACGTTTGTGTGTGCGTGTATGTTGTGTGTGTGTGTGTGTGTGTGTGTGTGTGTGTGTGTGTGCGTGTGTGTGTTCACATATGGGAGTATGACTCACAATAAACTCCAAATCTATGAGCATGGGTAAGTATGTGGGTGAATGTATCCATGTGTACAGTATATGTATATATATATGTATATATATATATATATATATATATATATATATATATATATATATATATATATATATATATATATATATATATATATGTATGTATATATATATATGTATATATATATATATATATATATATATATATATATATATATATATATATATATATATATATATATATATATATACTGCGTCTGTGAACTGTGTGTGTGTGTGTGTGTGTGTGTGTGTGTGTGTGTGTGTGTGTGTGTGTGTGTGTGCATATGGCAGTATGACCCACAAACTCTGAACAAACTCCAAATCTAAAACTCCAGCCTAATAAAGTCTCCTGGCAAAAGATACATAAGACTGAGAGAGGGAGAGAGAGAAAGAGAGAAAGAGTAAGATGGACAAAAAAAGAGAGGGAGAGGGTGAGAGAGGGAAGAGTTTTTTTTCCTCAAAAATGGAAGATCTATTGGCTTATAAAGTTAATACCCATGACAAGAGGACTGAAGGAGAGATGAAGGAAAGAGAAGATAAGAGAGCTGGAGATACAGAAGCACAGAAGGATCACTGGGAAACAGAAGAACGGAGAAGAACGGTGAAGAACGGTGAAGAATGGTGAAGAATGGTGAAGAACGCCGCCCAGGCCAGACAGGAAGGATCACTGGGAGACAGAACAGGTGAAGGACGCCGTCTTCAGCACCGTCCACACGTGCTGGATCTCAGCTGCTGGTGGACTCCTGGGCCCGGCAGACACCCGCGCTGTATCTTTAAATGAAAGGCTACGTTGCTCTAGTTATGCAAAGCCTAAAAATAAAGGCCCCTCCCCCAGCCCTCAGACTGCTGCCGCACCCTCGTAAGAGAAAACGCGGGCTGTGGAACGTGGCTGGTGGTAGGGGCTGTATAACTGGTGCTGGGGGCTGTATAACTGGTGGTAGGGGCTGTATAACTGGTGGTAGGGGCTGTATAACTGGTGGTAGGGGCTGTATAACTGGTGGTAGGGGCTGTATAACTGGTGCTGGGGGCTGTATAACTGGTGGTGGGGGCTGTATAACTGATGGTAGGGGCTGTATAACTGGTGGTAGGGGCTGTATAACTGGTGGTAGGGGCTGTATAACTGGTGGTAGGGGCTGTATAACTGGTGCTGGGGGCTGTATAACTGGTGCTGGGGGCTGTATAACTGGTGGTAGGGGCTGTATAACTGGTGCTGGGGGCTGTATAACTGGTGGTAGGTGCTGTATAACTGGTGCTGGGGGCTGTATAACTGGTGGTAGGGGCTGTATAACTGGTGGTGGGTGCTGTATAACTGGTGCTGGGGGCTGTATAACTGATGGTAGGGGCTGTATAACTGGTGGTAGGGGGTGTATAACTGGTGGTAGGGGCTGTATAACTGGTGGTAGGGGCTGTATAACTGGTGGTAGGGGGTGTATAACTGGTGGTAGGGGCTGTATAACTGGTGGTAGGGGCTGTATAACTGGTGGTAGGGGGTGTATAACTGGTGGTAGGGGGTGTATAACTGGTGGTAGGGGGGTGTATAACTGGTGGTAGGGGCTGTATAACTGGTGGTAGGGGCTGTATAACTGGTGCTGGGGGCTGTATAACTGGTGGTAGGGGCTGTATAACTGTTGCTGGCGGCTGTATAACTGGTGGTAGGGGGTGTATAACTAATGGTGGGGGCTGTATAACTGGCGGTGGGGGCTGTATAACTGGCGGTGGGGGCTGTATAACTGGTGCTGGGGGCTGTATAACTGGTGCTGGCGGCTGTATAACTGGTGGTAGGGGGTGTATAACTGGTGCTGGCGGCTGTATAACTGGTGCTGGGGGCTGTATAACTGGTGGTGGGGGCTGTATAACTGGTGGTGGGGGCTGTATAACTGGTGCTGGGGGGTGTATAACTGGTGCTGGGGGCTGTATAACTGGTGCTGGGGGCTGTATAACTGGTGGTAGGGGCTGTATAACTGGTGGTAGGGGCTGTATAACTGGTGCTGGGGGCTGTATAACTGGCGGTAGGTGCTGTATAACTGGTGGTGGGGGCTGTATAACTGGTGGTAGGGGCTGTATAACTGGTGCTGGGGGCTGTATAACTGGCGGTAGGTGCTGTATAACTGGTAGTAGGGGCTGTATAACTGGTGCTGGGGGCTGTATAACTGGTGCTGGGGGCTGTATAACTGGTGCTGGGGGCTGTATAACTGGTGGTAGGGGCTGTATAACTGGTGCTGGGGGCTGTATAACTGGTGGTAGGGGCTGTATAACTGGTGGTAGGGGCTGTATAACTGGTGGTAGGGGCTGTATAACTGGTGCTGGGGGCTGTATAACTGGTGGTAGGGGCTGTATAACTGGTGCTGGCGGCTGTATAACTGGTGGTAGGGGCTGTATAACTGGTGGTGGGGGCTGTATAACTGGTGGTAGGGGGTGTATAACTGGTGGTAGGGGGTGTATAACTGGTGCTGGCGGCTGTATAACTGGTGGTAGGGGCTGTATAACTGGTGGTAGGGGCTGTATAACTGGTGCTGGGGGCTGTATAACTGGTGGTAGGGGCTGTATAACTGGTGCTGGGGGCTGTATAACTGGTGGTAGGTGCTGTATAACTGGTGGTAGGGGCTGTATAACTGGTGCTGGCGGCTGTATAACTGGTGCTGGCGGCTGTATAACTGGTGCTGGGGGCTGTATAACTGGCCCAGTCATGGCTCTAAGAGTGCGTTTACCTCCAGCATCTGGAACAGGAGAAGCAAACAGGAGCTGTTTGTCAGATCCTCAGGAGGATCCTGGGGCTCTCGTGTTGAGACTGGGGTTAAAGGTCAGGTTTATAGCACAGACTCACTCCTCTTATGGGGGAATGAATTACATCTCTTCCTCCCTACTGGTGGCATTTCTGTCTGGGCTAACAGAAGACAGACTGCTGGCTGCTAAGCACTGATCAATGTGTGACAGATACTTGTGTGCAAATCTGACAGGCTGAAACAAAATTAATGTTTTGCAGTGTTTTGTTTAGGTCCTGGTGTCCAGTGTGAGGTAAACGCTGTTCTGATTTAGGTACTTTGAACTATGACGTGAAGGTGAGGCCAGTGTTGGCCAGACAAGGAGGTTCTTCTCTGAATGTTCTCCGAGGTGTTCACCAGCAATGATCCGCCACTTTTTTCCACTTTTGCTGCTTTGCTACTTTTGGTAACACTTTACATTAAGTGTTTACTTACTAACGTGAAGTAATGCATTACTTAACATGAACAACACATGAAGTAACACATTAACAATAATTAACTAACGTTAAGTAAACATGTAACAGTTGCAGCTCCTGTTTTAGCTCTTTGTTGCTCGCACCTTTTTAGAGCTTTAGTGTTTTAGTTTGGACCACAAGGCACTAAAGAGCTAAAAACAGTATGGACACACTTCAGTTCCTATGCTGATAGATTCTGGATATTTCCAGGTTCTCATTACTTATGTAGGTACAATCAGTACAATGTAATATATTCCTTTAAGGTCGCACCAAAAAATGTGCGAGCAACAAAGAGCCAAAACAGGACCTGTAACTGCTACATGTTTACTTAACGTTAGTTAATTATTGTTAATGTGTTGTTCATGTTAACTAATGCATTACTTTACGTTAGTAAGTAAACACTTTACATTTACATTTTATGGCATTTGGCAGACGCCCTTATCCAGAGTGACTTACATTTTTATCTCATTTTTTTTATATACAAGTGAGCAATTGAGGGTTAAGGGCCTTGCTCAGGGGCACCTCAGTCATGACCTCAGGTCTGGGAATCGAACCCACGACCCTCCGGTCACAAGACCAGTTCCCTAACCGCCAGGCCACAACTGCCCACTTAATGTAAAGTGTTATCCTACATTTAAATCTTGTTTTGATCTAAATTTGTAATCTGAATCTTTTGAAAAAAGCGAGTAGTTACATCCATACCAATCAGCATACATACCAACAGAGATACCAGCAGAGATACCAGCAGAGTCTATGTAAAAGAATGAAAAAGCAGTCAGTTCATAGCACAGTCCCAGAGGGAAGCCTTGTTTAACTGTTAATGAAGAGCATGATAAACCTCAAGACACAGTTCAAAATATCTGATGCATATTCATGCTTGCTTGATGCATTTTCATGTTGGGTGGGTCAGATGAAGAGCTATTTATACAGGCACATGGCGGTCCTGTTTCAGTTAAAACATGAACACTGACTAAAACCCACCAGCAGTGTTAGACAGAACATCAGTCACTCTCCCAACATCTGAACTGAATTCACTGAATTAAGTGGAGCCTTTGTCCACATTCATATCCATAACTGCAGTCATGATTGTCTAATTCACCACATACAGACATACACACACACACACACACACACACAAGACCACACACACACTCCCCAGCTACCACTCACACACTAGACCCCCCCCCCCCCCCCCCACACACACACACACGTACAAACACACAAAAAAAAACCACACAAACACATGGACTCCTACACAAGCACGCACACACATACATAAACTCGTTCAACTGAAAATTCAGCAGCAGATGTGTATGGGGGTCAATGACCTTTCCCAAGGTCAGAGTCCGCAGCCAAACGACCCCACAGTGACAGCATGAAGAACTAGTTCACACCACCAACCCCATCAGCCTTGGTGTTTTTGTTTTGCACTGTTGCGTGTCAAACCAGCGCTGGAGGACAACGCCATCACACGGCCGCTGGCTCCTCCTCCATCTGCTTATGTTCTCCGTCTTCTAGAGAAACGCTTAACAACTGCGTCAGCTACTACGTCAGCTACTACACACCGTCAGTGCAGGATATGAATTCTGAGTGTCTTTAAAACAGGGAGTTATGACAACCAGAGAAGTCAAACCACCTCTCATTACAAATAAAAGGGTAATGAAGTCTACAGTAGAGAGAGAGAGAGAGAGAGGGGGAGAGAGAGAGAGAGGGAGAGAGAGAGAGAGGGAGAGAGAGAGAGAGAGAGAGAGAGAGAGAGAGAGAGTGTATTCGTGCTGTGAAAATAGTAGACTGCCTCTTGAGAGACCAGATATGAAATAAGAACATGACTCTCATCTAGATGTAACATGTACGCACACACACACACACACACAGACACGCACACAGACATGCACACAGACATGCACACAGACATGCACACACACGCAGACACGCAAGCCCACACACTAAATACTCCATGTATAATAGCTTTTTTTAGACTGAAGGTCCCTTCTATTAATACGCTCACAGTGAGGCAGTGAGAGGAGACACTGAACAAACAGAACTGACCCGACGCACAGCACAGTGTAAGAACTCTGGTAGAACATTACCTGTAGTTACTCCATCACCACATGACCAACCAATACACCTCCTCCCTTACAATACACCACCTCCCTTATAATACACCACCCTTAAAATACACCACCCTTACAATACACCTCCTCCCTTACAATACACCTCCCTTACAATACACCTCCTCCCTTATAATACACCACCCTTACAATACACCTCCTCCCTTATAATACACCACCCTTACAATACACCTCCTCCCTTATAATACACCACCCTTACAATACACCTCCTCCCTTATAATACACCACCCTTACAATACACCTCCTCCCTTATAATACACCACCCTTACAATACACCTCCTCCCTTATAATACACCACCCTTACAATACACCTCCTCCCTTATAATACACCACCCTTACCTCCTCCCTTACAATACACCACCCTTACAATACACCTCCTCCCTTATAATACACCACCCTTACAATACACCACCCTTACAATACACCTCCTCCCTTATAATACACCACCCTTACAATACACCACCCTACAATACACCTTCTTCCTTATAATACACCACCCTTACAATACACCACCCTTACAATATACCTCCTCCCTTATAATACACCCCCTGCCTTATAATACACCACCCTTACAATACACCTCCTCCCTTACAATACACCACCCTTACAATACACCTCCTCCCTTACAATACACCACCCTTACAATACACCTCCTCCCTTATAATACACCACCCTTACAATACACCTCCTCCCTTACAATACACCACCCTTACAATACACCTCCTCCCTTATAATACACCACCCTTACAATACACCTCCTCCCTTACAATACACCACCCTTACAATACACCTCCTCCCTTATAATACACCACCCTTACAATACACCACCTCCCTTACAATACACCACCCTTACAATACACCTCCTCCCTTATAATACACCACCCTTACAATACACCTCCTCCCTTACAATACACCACCCTTACAATACACCTCCTCCCTTACAATACACCACCCTTACAATACACCTCCTCCCTTACAATACACCACCCTTACAATACACCTCCTCCCTTACAATACACCACCCTTACAATACACCTCCTCCCTTACAATACACCACCCTTACAATACACCTCCTCCCTTACAATACACCACCCTTACAATACACCTCCTCCCTTATAATACACCACCCTTACAATACACCTCCTCCCTTATAATACACCACCCTTACAATACACCTCCTCCCTTATAATACACCACCCTTACAATACACCTCCTCCCTTACAATACACCACCCTTACAATACACCACCCTTACAATACACCTCCTCCCTTATAATACACCACCCTTACAATACACCACCCTACAATACACCTCCTTCCTTATAATACACCACCCTTACAATACACCACCCTTACAATATACCTCCTCCCTTATAATACACCCCCTGCCTTATAATACACCACCCTTACAATACACCACCCTTACAATACACCTCCTCCGTTAAAATACACCATCTCCCTTACAACACACCTCCTCTTTTATAATACTTCACCCTTACAATACACCACCCTTACAATACACCTCCTCCCTTATAATACACCACCCTTACAATACACCTCCTCCCTTACAATACACCACCTCCCTTATAATACACCACCCTTAAAATACACCACCCTTACAATACACCTCCTACCTTACAATACACCTCCTCCCTTATAATACACCACCCTTACAATACACCACCATTACAATACACCTCCTCCCTTATAATACACCACCCTTACAATACACCTCCTCCCTTATAATACACCACCCTTACAATACACCTCCTCCCTTATAATACACCACCCTTACAATACACCTCCTCCCTTATAATACACCACCCTTACAATACACCACCCTTACAATACACCTCCTCCCTTATAATACACCACCCTTACAATACACCACCCTACAATATACCTCCTTCCTTATAATACACCACCCTTACAATACACCACCCTTACAATATACCTCCTCCCTTATAATACACCCCCTGCCTTATAATACACCACCCTTACAATACACCACACTTACAATACACCACCCTTACAATACACATCCTCCCTTACAATACACCACCCTTACAATACACCTCCTCCCATAAAATACACCTCCTCCGTTAAAATACACCATCTCCCTTACAACACACCTCCTCTCTTATAATACTTCACCCTTACAATACACCACCCTTACAATACACCTCCTCCCTTATAATACACCACCCTTACAATACACCTCCTCCCTTAAAATACACCACCCTTACAATACACCTCCTCCCTTAAAATACACCATCTCCCTTACAACACACCTCCTCTCTTATAATACTCCACCCTTACAATACACCTCCTCCCTTATAATACACCACCCTTACAATACACCTCCTCCCTTAAAATACACCACCCTTACAATACACCTCCTCCCTTATAATACACCATCTCCCTTACAATACACCTCCTCCCTTATAATACACCATCTCCCTTACAATACACCTCCTCCCTTATAATACACCACCCTTACAATACACCTCCTCCCATAAAATACACCATCTCCCTTACAATACACCTCCTCCCTTATAATACACCACCCTTACAATACACCTCCTCCCTTAAAATACACCACATCCTCTCTTATAATACTCCACCCTTACAATACAATTAGGAATGAAAATGAACAAAGCTCATATAGAGAAGGACTCAGTCAAGACCTGGCCTCTCTTCATCAACCAATCAGGGCCTGGTGTTGCTCAGCCAAGACCTGCCCCTCTTTCATCAACCAATCAGGGCCTGGTATAGGAGAGAAAAATGTTCATCAAGTAAAAATAGCCCCCTCCACCTTTAGACATATGGTACCGTCATGCAAGTTTGAATAAATCCTGAGCAGGAAAGATTTCTACCAGATCATTTGTTTGCGGGTCCTGAGGTTAAAAGGGATACAAAATAGATCATGTCTATGGCAAGATAAATTGTAAACTGGGCCTAAATGATTAATCTTTGTTTCTTAAAAATGTTAACACAGACACTAAAGATGCACTCCACAAAGAAGACCCATGATGCCTGCCCCCCCAGTCATACACCCCCCCCCCCCTCCACCCCCAGTCCTACCCTACCCTGGGTTCTTCAAAGGAGCAGAAAGAAAACAGTGAGGTCATGTGATGGCGTGAACCTCTTTATTCTACCTATAGAGCCCCCCGCGCAGACGGGCCAAGCACAACATCCTGTCTGTGTGAAGAAATCACAGGAATGTTGGGAAGAATGAAGGAGGACTTGTCCGTCAACGCACTGCCATGGATACTAGAACTAGATGGATTTCATCTAGATGGATTTCATCTAGTTCAACAGGGAAGGACTGCTAGAACCACACTAGAAAATCATCTGTGCTTAGTAAAAGATAACATATGAAATCAGGAATGCAGATAACAGCAGATAGCAATGATTCCTCTTTATATGTCTTTGCTGAATGAAGCCCTAATCGGTTTGAGCATAATTCGAATTTCAAATGAAAGCACTGCTAGTGCTCAGCTGGCCCAGGGCCCTTTCACAAAGCAACACAGCACAAAAATCACATTTATGGAGCTTCTGAAACTGTTACGAGAGTGTGTTCTAGAGAGTGTGTTCTAGAGAGTGCGTTCTAGAGAGTGCGTTCTAGAGAGTGTGTTCTAGAGAGTGCGTTCTAGAGAATGTGTGCTCCGTCTCAAAACAAGTCCCATAGGCATCTGTGCTTCAGAATTTTACAGGCAAATGGAACGAATTTGCATCTGTGTTTTTCTACTTCTGTCAGTAATTAAGGGGAGGGGACTGTGGTGTAAGGGGAGGGGACTGTGGTGTAAGGGGAGGGAACTGTGGTGTAAGGGGAGGGAACTGTGGTGTAAGGGGAGGGGACTGTGGTGTAAGGGAAGGGGACTGTGGTATAAAGGAAGGGGACTGTGGTATAAAGGGAAGGAGACCCCCTCATACACACACACACACACACACACACACACACACACACGTTTGTCCTAAGAGCTTTAAGAATCATCATAAATATCAGATTAGTCATAGCAACACACAGCACAGCAACATACAACTGTAAATCCAGTTTGCATCAGTGATACAAACTGGATTTGCAGTTGTATGTTGCTGTGCTGTGTGTTGCTATGACTAATCTGATATTGTCTGAGCCAGAGAGAGAGAGAGAGAGAGGCAGAAAGGTGAGCTAGATATAATTGAAGGTTGTACTGTTGATTAGAGGAGACTGAACTGATCTCATGTACCTGGTGAAGATCATTCAAGCTCTGAAATCCAAAATAAGATTTTAGCTTAAATATTACAGCAACAAGGACAAATGAATCACAATCTGTCTCCCTTGTACAAAACAATTTATTACAGCCCAGTGAGTCCGCTAAGCGCAATCCCTGCATGAACAGAAACCAAACACACAATCACCACACCCACCAAAAGCACAATCACCACACACCAAACACACAATCACCACACACACCAAATGCACAATCACCACACACACCATCACAATCATCATACACACCATCACAATCATCACACACATCACCACTAAACCAAACCCAGCTGATTATCAGTTAATTCATTCCCTCTCACAAGCAATAACCCAAGAAGGACGAGTACTAACCCCAGGTGGACGTGTACTAACCCCAGGTGGACGAGTACTAACCCCAGGTGGACGTGTACTAACCCAAGGTGGATGAGTACTAACCCCAGGTGGACGTGTACTAACCCCAGGTGGACGTGTACTAACCCAAGGTCGATGAGTACTAACCCCAGGTGGACGTGTACTAACCCCAGGTGGACGTGTACTAACCCCAGGTGGATGAGTACTAACCCCAGGATGATGAGTACTAACCCAAGGTGGATGAGTACTAACCCCAGCAGGACGAGTACATGTTACCCACATGCTCTGCCCTTTCCTCACTCAGACATGTGGGGAGCTGCTTGGGTAAACAGACATGGTTTATGTATTTATCAGCTAGACACTTGCAGATATGTTAAGGTCTGTTGTCACCAATAATACCGGAGATGAGGGCCAGCTCTTCAATAATGAGGAAGTACAAACCCACAGAAGCCAGATAGCGGAGTATTGATTATTGTCCAGAGGATGTCTGTTGTAATTAATCTCATTAATATGGCAGGAGTGACAACGTGAGTATGGGGACTGTAGTTCCAAGAAGGATATTTTCCTACATCAGGTTGGAGGAATTCACTCTTCAGATTGTTTCAACTCTACCCACACATCTCAATACGGAGAACATCGCTGAAACGTTAAAGGTTTTCTTGTTAAGAGGGTTCAAGACTTCATTACAGAGCTTGACTGCAGCTTTCTAAGAATGGACGCAGTTGATGGCTGGTCCTGTGAGGTGTGTGAGCCTGCTGGCTAGCTGAGGCTCGTGAAGACCAACCCCTGAGGAGCACCGCAGGCTCCTGGAACCACGGTGTGAAGCAAAGCACAGCAACAACGGGAACAACGTTTAGCATCCACGTCCGTGTCCACAGATGAGATTACACACATCACGAGATTGCACACACAGGCCATTATGTGCACGGCCTCGGTTTGCATTTTGCACTGTGCTTCAAATCTGTGCTGTGAAATTGGCTGTGGAATTGTGTTTGGGTTTGAAGTGTAACCCAAAGGAGGCTGGAGAGGAAGAGGAGGGGCTGGCGAGGAAGAGGAGGGGCCTGGAACTGGAGATCTGTGCAACTTTCATTTTGCTATGAATTAGACCCAGATTACGTTTCTTATTTTAACTGCCTTTGGTGATAATAGAGCAATTCAATTATCGGTACAAAAATTGGTACCATCAGTACATCTGTCCCTCTTTCTCTCTCTCTCTCTCTCTCTCTCTCTCTCTCTCTCACTGTCTCTCTTCCTCTCAGTCTCTTTCTGTCTCTCTCTCTCTTTCTCTGCCACACTTATCCAAGTTTTAATCCTTGTTTCTCTCTCTATCTTTTTATTACATTGTCCTTTGATGTATCTCTGATCGACTCATGCAGAGATTTATTACCAATCATAAATAATACATCATGGTGTCAGACCACCCAATTCCTAGACATGGAGAGGAAGACGACTTGAGTCCTTACGACTTGAGTCCTTAACACAATGCCAACACGGGCAGTGGAAGACTGAAGAGAGTCTGTTGTCTATTAACCGTGTCATCATCTATCGTTTTAACACCATCTTTACCTCCAACTACCTGTTGTGTTCTTCCGTCTGAAAGAGTAATATAGCATCTATTACACATGGATACTGATATGAAAAAGAACAACCCGCCATCTTAGAAACAACGATAATTTCAAACCAATCAGATGTGCTAACCTACACGTCATTATTACTTCTATACAGATGTGCTAACCTACACGTCATTATTACTTCTATACAGATGTGCTAACCTACAAGCCATTACTTTCCTCTGCTGATATTGTTCTCAGACTGCAGTCTCCACAACGTCTGTATCACATCTTCCTCTTCGAGATTCCTCTGTTTCCAAGAGCAACAGCGTCTCTGCAGTACAGCAAATCTGTCATCATGCTTTAGTTTACTATTCATCACACAGACTCCAGCTGAAGGCCTGGCTGGCCTGTTAATCGATTTATGGATTCCAACGATCTATGAACACTGCTCATTTACTAAAGACTAAAGGGTTTATGAACACTGCTCATTTACTAAAGACTAAAGAGTCGATGAACAGCTTGGCTATGGAAACAACTCCAAGACATAGATATGGCTCCATTCCAACTTCTCTGGTTGGATACAGATATCAATACAAACACTCATTGATCCCACAGGAAGAAATTAATTGGCCAGGAATACAGATTATACAACAACCAATGATCTTCTCCAGATTATACAACAACCAATGGTCTTCTCCAGAAAGTAATTCTGTTATATTTCAGATTTGATTCGTTCTGAAATCTGATTGGATTTTTTTTTTCCCCCCAAAAAACAATCCAGAATTTTCTGCTGGTATCTTTCCCATAACAAACCAAAACATCTAGACCAAAACATGTTCACGATAAAAGACAAAATGAAGACTGGCTAGTCAGTTTGGTGTGTTGTGCTGTAACTGTACTGTAAGTGCTCTCCTCCACTGGGAGTGTGTTGATAAGAGTGAGAATATCCCTGCGGACTTATGAGCTGCATTTAAAGCTGTTAAAATAAGAAACTTAATGTGGGTCTAATTCCCCCTCAACATAAGCCAAGATGGCAGGCTGATCTCTGGAGCCCAGCGGACACGTTTATCCTGCAGGAACGAGGAGGAAAAAAATAGCAGCACACATTTGGTTTCGCTTCTGATTATTTTTACATAACAACATAAAACAGCATCTTTGTCCAGGCGAAGACGTCTGTGCGTGCGGCCGACACAGACGGATGACCAGTGTCTTTTCTGAGGGTGTGTTCCCACCTGCTATTAAAATCCATCTCGAGTGACCCACTCGAAAGCAGACAAGCATGACAAACAGCTGTTTACACTTGGTATTTTTGTCTACATCAAATTCAGACAAGTAACCACTTGTGAGCTGATTACGTGACTAACCACTGATCTACACTTAACCAGATATCTTAACCACTGATCAACTGTTAACCAGATATCTTAACCACTGATTTACTGTTAGCCAGATATCTAAACAAGCTTCAATCCACTGATGGAGAGGACGGATGAGAGAGGAGATGGATGTGGTGTTCTTCATTACTCTGGACTGCTGTACGTTCTGAGCCAACCAGACCCAGACAGACTGTACAGTAACATCGTCTGGACTGGACCCAAGGCCTGAGAGACATGCTCACTGCAGGGTAGGGCTGCACGATGAATCGTATTTTTATCGTTATCGCGATGTGAAGTTTCACGATAAACACATCGAAAGAGCCACGATAACTCCTTGAATAACAGCAAACTCAAATTGCATTATCCTCGTCCAGCAATAGAGGGAGCTATTCGAGCTGCAGACTATGATCACGTGACGTAAGTAGGCAAGAGGCAGAGTGAGGTGAACACGCTCGTCAGACACGCGATTTGATTTAAGCCTGGTTTACACTTGACGCAGCGCGAGGGTCCGCAAGGCGAAAATAACATAATCACGGTGGCTTCGCCCGTGCGCGATGGTCTCGCGCGCTGTCGGTTCACGAGGTCGTGCACCTCTCGAATTTTGTAAGTTCGCGCGCGCCGCGTCTCAGCGCAATGAGAACAGTCATGTTTGCCGGGTTCATACACCTATACAAGGTGGAATTAAAGCAGTTGTACGTCACTTTCAAGGTCCATTTCAATAATTTCCAGCTCGTTAAACTTAATTGAGTTAAATATTTATACATATACTCTAAATGATTCGAAATAATTCGCTTTTTTAATCACATTATTTAATGGTTGTTTATTTTCAAACCGCCCAATCTTAACGTCTTCACGTTCTTTCATGTTTCATCCTGGAATTACAAGAGGCTCGTATTTGTTAATGTAATTACAGGAGAACTGTTCAGTCAGACAGATATTTGTTGTGAAACGAAGTAGTTACAATTTCAAGCATTTTCAAGTACTTTAGCCTAAATTCCAGCACTTTTCAAACCTGATACACAAAGCAACAATAAAATTGGTCAGGTAAAAGTTCATTCCCCTGTATTTGAGGGGTGTTTTTTTTTATACTACTAGGCCTACATATCGTTTCGGACAACACTGCAAAGAATGTGACACGGCAAGATTAAACGCTTCCGTCGTTCGCGGAGGTTTTTACGCGAGGTGTGCGGAGTCGCGCTACGGTCACTCGTGAAAGCATAAACCTAGATTGAATCTATTGTTGAATAAACCTGCAAAATATTTGGAATTATTCTGGATTCATTACACAGTAAGAAAAAAACGAATTAACGTGCTGCTGTTCAGAGAGACACTACATCTCTGTATTTTAATCTTAATTTATCGTGGTTCACATCGATATCGGGATATCCAACAATGTTATCGCACATCGTAATTCTAGTCCATATCGTGCACCCCTACTGCAGGGCATGCACCAGAAGACGGTTCTGAGACCTGCTTTCTGGTGGTGTTCCAGTGACCGAAATAAAGACTCCAACAGTGCAATCTGATCCCAGATCAGCCTGATCTATGCATGCAGAGGGACGTGGACACACTCTTCATTTGGCTTTATTAATCTCGTTGTTAAGAACATTACAAGACCAACAATCCAGAGACCCCATCTGTTCCTGGTTCAGTCCCTAAGTTATGTTCTTAGTGAGAATGTGAATGTTGTTCTCCAAACTAGTTTCATCCTGATCGTTCGATACCAGCTGCATGGCTTTCATAAGAGGAGGAAAAGGAGACTGAATTTGACAGGTAATGAGAAAAAGCACAACAGGAACAATAGTGGTGTCATTCAGTAGCAATTTAATAACAAATACAGTGAGCTGACTCCTCCCTCTCTTGAACGATATAAAACCATACAGTGAGCTGACTCCTCCCTCTCTTGAACGATATAAAACCATACAGTGAGCTGACTCCTCCCTCTCCTGAACGATATAAAACCATACAGTGAGCTGACTCCTCCCTCTCCTGAACAATATAAAACTATACAGTGAGCTGACTCCTCCCTCTCCTGAACGATATAAAACCATACAGTGAGCTGACTCCTCCCTCTCCTGAACGATATAAAACCATACAATGAGCTGACTCCTCCCTCTCCTGAACGATATAAAACCATACAGTGAGCTGACTCCTCCCTCTCCTGAACAATATAAAACTATACAGTGAGCTGACTCCTCCCTCTCCTGAACGATATAAAACCATACAGTGAGCTGACTCCTCCCTCTCCTGAACGATATAAAACCATACAATGAGCTGACTCCTCCCTCTCCTGAACTATATTAAATCATACAGTGAGCTGACTCCTCCCTCTCCTGAACTATATTAAACCATACAGTGAGCTGACTCCTCCCTCTCCTGAACGATATAAAACTATACAGTGAGCTGACTCCTCCCTTTCCTGAATTATATATTACATACGGAGCCGACTTGTGAGTGACAGCATGAAAAACAAAAAGCAAGAATGCATTTTTCTTATAAATATAAATTAGTTATCAAATCAATAAAAGTAACATTTAAGAGCAGTGTATGATCCTTTAACTTGGACACGTTTTCAGGTGGAGAAACCAAAATACAACAGAATACCCTCAGTTACCCTCGGTAATAGCACTATTATATGATAGCGTTTATGTTGAGGATTAAGACCAACAGTCAGTAATGAATGACTTAAGCCTTCAGTGCACTGCACTAATCATGTAAATGTGTCAAGAGAAATGAGTGAACTTCATATCAACTTCCAACAAATTTTTCAAAGGTTACACTAATCTAATTCTCATTAAACAAAAGTCACATGAAGCCTGAACATTAATCTATAACGTTATTCTATACAGAGCATGAAAACACATGTGCAAACAAGTGCGCCTGCACACACACACACACACACACACAATAAAACTGTAGGCACAACCCAATATTTATGTTACAGTTTTAGAAGCATTCCACTACATCTTACAAACTCTTCACTCTCCATGGTTGTGAAATCTGTACTATACTAATTCTCCTCTCTCCAAGCTAGTGAAATCTATAGTATACAAACTCTGCACTCTTCAAGCTAGTAAGATGTTCTATACGAACTCGGTTCTCACCCAAGGTAGTGAGATCTGTTCGATACAATCTCTGTTCTCTCCAAGCTAGTGAGATCTGCTCTTTACGAACTCTGTTCTCTCCATACTAGCGAGATCTGCTCTTTACGAACTCTGTTCTCTCCATACTAGTGAGATCTGCTCATTACAAACTCTGTTCTCTCCATAGTGAGATCTGTTCTGCACGAACTCTGTTCTCTCCATACTAGTGAGATCTGTTCTGCACGAACTCTGTTCTCTCCAAGCTAGTGAGATCTGCTCATTACGAACTCTGTTCTCTCCAAGCTAGTGAGATCTGCTCTTTACGAACTCTGTTCTCTCCAAGCTAGTGAGATCTGCTCTTTACGAACTCTGTTCTCTCCAAGCTAGTGAGATCTGCTCTTTACGAACTCTGTTCTCTCCAAGCTAGTGAGATCTGCTCATTACGAACTCTGTTCTCTCCAAGCTAGTGAGATCTGCTCATTACGAACTCTGTTCTCTCCAAGCTAGTGAGATCTGCTCATTACGAACTCTGTTCTCTCCAAGCTAGTTCAGCTCTCCATGCGATCTGTATTGCACTATATTCCAATGACTCCCATTCGTCTCCTCATTTCGACTGCACTCTTCCACATATAGTCCAGTACCAGTCGAAAAAACATTATTGGGCCAACGAACAACGCAGCGTTTCAATTACAAAACAGGAAATATTTATATCGTTCAAAGTTTTTAGCATTCGCATTTCCAGCAGTGAAACACCATGTCAGTAATATACCAACGAACTCAGCAAGCACATAGTCCACAGGGGGGTGAAGAGAACCAGGCCTGGTGGAGATCACTGTCACATAATAACGCGCTGGATGCAGATTGCGCTTAGGAGGCGATACATGCGCGATTTCTCCCAACACGCACCTAGTCAACGATGAAGTGAAATCTCCGCAAAACTTACGTAAACACGAAGAACAAAGTGGTCGATCCCACGAGGAGTGTGGCAGCAGTGGACACTGGGATGTATTTGGTGGGTTTAAATCTCTTTCCAACGCTGTTGGGCATTCTGTAAATCCCACATTCCTTGTTTATTTATGCCTGTCGTGGACGCATGAAGATCCTCCACTGGTGACCCAACTGGACTGGTGGTGTCCCTGGCTCTGCCCTGCACATACACCGTTCAACGCAGTCGGGTCCTTGCGTTCGCGGCCAACCAGCAATACGATCGCTGGAGGCTGGCAGGCCCCGCCCTCCTGCTTAGGTCACAAAGCGATCGGAGGGCGGGGCCTCTTTTACGCAGAGTGAGGTGGCGACACCCCGTTATTAGACGTTTTCTTCATGAGAGTCATTAATGCTGAATGATGAATTAATGCTAATGATTAATTTTTTTTTTGAGAAATGAAAAGTGACCGATTGTGAAAGTGAGGGGTCAAATCATTTGAAAAAAAAAATACGACGTTTAATTAAGTGAAGTGACATGCTCACGAAGCATACTACACAGGCTAATCAATGAAACGTAATCTTGTTAAATGTTAATCATCAAACGTGTGCACCAATGAAACAGTCTATTCACAAACATCTTGTAAGCAATGTAGTTCCCGTCCGCCTCCTGGTGGCAACTTTTGCAAATACAACATTGCGTTTTATTGCTTATAATGCGATACGAGGTATACTAATAAACGTGTAGATTTGATTTGTTTTTATTAAAGTATTGTAAAAACTGAAAAACTGAATTTCTAAATCAGACAATTAAGACAATATGAGTAGATCAATAATTAAAAGTCGCAAAGTCGCACTTGTAGGAAATGTAACCCCCCTCCAGGTTACATTTCCTACAAGTGCTGCAATTTCTCTAACTATATAGTATATAGCGTATCATAAAATAAAAAAGCGAATCATAAAATAATTCAAACAACGTTTTCAAAAGCATTCATGTGTCGTACAATTTGTCTAATACCACTGATCTACCTAATTGTATTAATGCGAGGTTTGACAGGACGAAGGACTTTAATTTTGAAAAATAAAATCCAACGCACGGACTTCCGCGAGCCTAAGTGTGAGTGTGTCTTGTGGCGGTTGTCATAGCAGGGTTAACTGACCCGTCCGTCTGTACCTCACCTCGTACCGCACACATAAGGTATGTTCTAGTGGTATTAATTCAACACGGTTCACTCTAACTAGTCGGCGGGTTCGTCCGCTTTGTACGTGTTGCTGTCGCTGGCGGACAAACTCCCCCCGCTGTGTCGTGTGAGCTAACTTGGCTAACCCAGGCTAGCCGTCCTAACGGCTCTCGGGTGGACGTGTTCTGGGGGGTGAGACTCTCACGGCCCCGGTGCTCCTCACACAGGACCGCCCGGTCTGTTTGAGTTGTATCTCGGTATCTAAACTGATGAAACGAGGGTCACGTCAGCACACGCAGCGAGAGGAAATCTCACCCCACAGAAGCAGCTGGAGGGAGTTTGTAGGTGAATTAAAGACAACTTTGTTAGCTAGCTGATTATTTTACTATATTATCAGTATTACAGGGCATCAAATATCGTGTTAGCCGTTTTACTTGGCTGACGCTAGCTAGTTAACTTTACTTATCTGGCTAACTACACAAACACGGGTAATCTTATCTAGTTATCTGTCTAACTACACAAACATACGGGTAATCTAGTTAAGTTTTGTTATCTGTCTAACTACACAAACATACGGGTAATCTAGTTTACTTTAGTTATCTGTCTAACTACACAAACATACAGGTAATCTAGTTAAGTTTAGTTATCTGTCTACACAAACATGCAGGTAATCTAGTTAACTAGTTATCTGTCTAACTACACAAACAAACGGGTAATCTAGTTAATTTTAGTTATCTAACTACACGAACATACGGGTAATCTATCTACACAAACATAGACAGCAAATCTAGTTAACTAGATATCTGTCTAACTACACAAACATAGAAGGATGCTCTAGTTAACTTTAGTTATCTGGCTAGCTGGCTACTGACAGACGCTCACGCCTGATGTCCGTGTTACAGGGGAAATGGCCTGCGCGAGGGTGCCCTTAGACGAGCAGCACGTGACCGAACCCTGTGCAGCCCAGGACAGAGAGCGCACGCTCCCCGCTCTGGTGAGACCCTTTCAATACCAGACTGTTTTGTGCAGAGAGAGGACTCACGGTCTTCTTATGGACTGTGCTCTTTATAATCTCATGCGGTACCTACCACGCTAACCTTTGTACCAGTACATTCTCTTAAGCATACACGAGGCTGGTGAAGGAGGCATCGTAAAGCGAGCTGTCTGATGTTGTGTGTCATGGCAGCACCCCCAGCGCAAGGAGGAGAGGTGTTTCCTGCTGTATGCACCACCCTTGGAGGAGGAGTCACCTGCACAGGTGGAGGAGTTCCTGGAGAACAGCCAGTTCATCTGTGAGGACCTGGAGTGGCTGCTGGCCTTGCCGCATGACAAGTTCTGGTGCCAGGTGAGCGCACCTGTCTTCAGGACTCGTGGTTCTGGTCTGAGGGAGAGGAACTGATTAGTTTGACCGCGTTCACACCTGGTCGTTTAATTCATCCAGAGTTTGGGTTACGTTAATTTTAATGTAGTGTATTGACTGACACATTGTCAGATCTTTCTCTACTGAGTGATTGAAGTCTGATGGCTGTATATCATGAAAATTTATCTGCTGACATGTAAATCACCATGACAAGAACGTACGGAGTTGTTCTGATGCTGAACAGAACTGGACAGCCAGTTCTGACGCTTCAGTGGTTGCAGCTTTGCCCAGTTAGACCCGCTGGAGTAGCTGACACTCCCACGTCTACACCAAGGTTTCTCCTCAGACTAAAATAGTGTAATAAAGTATGGGTTACTAGATGGGCTGCCCAGTGGATTATGTGTTTCTTCTGGAGACTTGGTCATCCCAGGGTTTCTTCATTTTTCTTGTGCCTGTCGCCATTGTCTTGGTCATTAGGAGTCATTATGTAAATCAAGGTGGTATAAACAAGGTGAGTGTGTCTTTCCTAAAACTCTTCAACCCCCCGTTGTCTCTCTTCTGCGTTTGATCAGGTGGTGTTTGATGAGTCTTTGCAGAGGTGTTTGGACTCCTACCTGCGACTGGCCCCCCGGGGCATCGACCCCTCCTCCCTCTCCTCCTCTCCAGCTGTGATGGCCATGCAGCGCACTCTTCATCGCTCCGTCTTTATGGTCTTCCTCAGAATGGCTACACACAAGGAGTCCAAGGTTGGTTCGCGCCAGAGACAGACAGCTCCACCTGGAGAGATGAGTCGTGTTGCTGGCAGTAGCGTTTCCCTCAGAACGAGACGATTATTCTCTGCAGTGTTGTTTAGCCTTGTTGAATGACAGAACCTCAGGGTTAGTCAGTATGTTCACACACACAGTCTTTACTGTGTACAGGAGTTTAGATGTAATATGGGAGGTAAACACATTTGTGCCTCTAAATGCTCTGTGTGTGTGTGTGTGTGTGTGTGTGTGTGTGTGTGTGTGTGTGTGTGTGATTCCTGCTGTTTCAGGAGAACTTCATTACTCCGGATGTGTTTGCAGAAATTATTTATGACAACTTCCTGTTTGACATTCCCAAAATCCTGGACCTCTGTGTGCTGTTTGGCAAAGGCAATGCCCAGCTCCTGCACAAGATGATCGGTACACACACCCACCCACCCACCCAAGTACAAGACCTACAATACTTTAGTGTGATGTTTAACATCATCTCCTCCGACTCTTGTGCTTTAGATCAATCAGTTACCACATAATTAAACTTCACTTTTACAGAGAACATCTTCCATCAGCAGCCCAGTTACTATAGCGACCTGAATGAGATTGTACCTTCTGTTATTCAGGTAGGTCACCTGCTCCTGTTACGTCATCAGTACTGACTGTTTCTGAGGTGCTGGAAAGTTCAATCTGTCTGTGTGTGTGTGTGTGTGTGTGTGTGTGTCTGTCTGTGTAGGTATTTAATACAGTTCTGGAGAAATGTGGCCTCCAATCAGAAGAGAGTGGTGCGACCGAGCCTCTTAAACTGAACACACACTCGCGAGTCACTACCATGACCATGACAGAAGAGGTACAACAAACACACACACACTCTCTCTCTCTCTTTCTCTCTCTCTCTCTCTCCTGTGCCTTACACGACATGCGTGTGTTGGAGCAGGACCTCAGTGACGTGGTGCTGTACCTGTGTGACACCTGCTCCACCCTTCACTCCTTCCTGGACATCTTCCCTGAAGCCTGCTCCACCTTTCACCAGCATGGCTTCCTCAGCAGGTGACCACACACACACACACACACACGTGCACACACACTCACGAACAAACAACTTTCAGTTTAAGGCTTTTCTCTGAAGCCATTTACAGCTGACCGCTAAATCGTGTGTGTGTGTGTGTGTGTGTGTGTGTGTGTGTGTGTGTGCAGAGTGTCCTCCTTCTACGAAATGGCAGTTCCTGACCTAGAGAAAGCCATTAGGAAAAGAAACCTCGATAAGTGGTCAGTATTACACGTAAGAATATTTGTGTGAATGGGTGTGTTTACATTGTATTTGTACACATTGGCTGTGTGTCAGTATTGCACCTACACACCCACTTCCACATATACCACGCCCCCTTCCACATATACCCTGCCCCTTTAATATATACCACGCCCCCTTCCAAATATACCCTGCCCCTTTAATGTATACCACGCCCCCTTCCACATATGACCCACCCCTTCCTCGTCCTGTCTAAAGCACTGAGCACAGCTGTGAGGTCATAACTGGTTCTGATGGTGGGCTTGTGGTCATCTGTCCAGTCTACAGCAGGACTTGTGGACAAGAGTGTCTCACTCTCGCAGGAGAATGGTGGACATCACACACCTGCTCCTCCAACACACGTGCCTACAGCCCATCCTGGAGGGGTGAGGACACATACACACACACACACACACACACACACACACACAAATGCTTTACTTGAAGCCGGTGTTCCTCTCTCAGGTCTGAGAACACTGCTGCGTTTGTCGATGACTTCCTGCAGATCTTGACGGCTTTTCTACAAGAGAAAAGGTAAACAACCAGAAAATTGAGGAGGTAAGATGAAGGAACTGGAAGAAGGTTACAGATGAAAATCAGAAACACAGTTATAGGTGAAATGTGTGTTTAGCACACGGACAGAATGTGTGCAGTACCTAAAGTCCATCACAGTGGTGTTAAGGTAGTGTACAGTCAAAGGTATCATGGTATTGAACAGGTGTGGTTCTTGCTGTAGTGTTATGCATGAGATATTTAGGATCTTGATTGTTTATGGTCTGTTATTGTGTGTGTGTGTGTGTGTGTGTGTGTGTGTGTGTGTGTGTGTGTGTATTTTGGTCTGTTATTGTGTGTGTGTGTGAGAGTGATTATGATCTGTTACTGTGTGTGTGTGTGTGTGTGTGTGTGTGTGTGTGTGTGTGTGTGTATTTTGGTCTGTTATTGTGTGTGTGAGAGTGATTATGATCTGTTACTGTGTGTGTGTGTGTGTGTGTATTTTGGTCTGTTATTGTGTGTGTGTGTGTGTGTGTGTGTGTGTGTGTGTGTATTTTGGTCTGTTATTGTGTGTGTGAGAGTGATTATGATCTGTTACTGTGTGTGTGTGTATTTTGGTCTGTTATTGTGTGTGTGTGTGTGTGTGTATTTCTGGCAGGTTTCTGGTTGACTATGATGAGCAGTATCCAGTGGCTGATGACATCAGTCTCCTACAGCAGGCCTTCCCCCACCTGTATCCCACACACACGCACATACACACACATGCACATACACACACGTGTACAGACACACCACCATCTAGATTACTACACCCTGTCATGTTAAATGAGGGTTAAGTATTTTAAGTGTTTATTTTCTTGAGTGTGCGTGTGAGTGAGTGAGTGCGTGCGTGCGTGTGTGTGTGTGAGTGTGTGAGTGTGTGTGCGTATGTGTGCGCTCTATCTGGTCTTTGTCCTGAACCTCTGTGCTCAGAGATGAAACTAGGACATTGTACCTTCTACGAGGCGTCGACTCTGCCTGGAACAGTCTAGGGAAGAAAAGACCCCAGCTGGCTACCACCTCCGCAGCCAATCACGGTGGAGAGGCCCAGAGCAAGGCATGCTGGGACACTGCACCAGCCCACACAGAGCCAGGATTAGGGGCGGGGCTTGGAGGAGCAGAGGCTTTGGCAGGCGTTCCTCAAGAAGGAGCTAATGTATGTGTGACGACAACGGACACGACGTCGGAGAAAACGTGCGTGTGTTGTGCAGCAGTGCTGATGCTGGTGTTTGTCCTCCCGTCCCGTAGGGGGCAGCGTGCACCGTGAGCGTTGGAGAGCTGGAGTCTCTGCTCTCTCACATCAAAGACCTGCTGCCAGACCTGGGGGAGGGCTTCCTGATGGCCTGTCTGGAGGAGTACGGCTACGACGGCGAGCTGGTCATCAACAACATCCTGGAGGACAAGCTGGCGCCTGCACTGGCCCGGCGGGACCGAGCCGAACCCAGGTGCCCAGAACCGCTGTCCCTCCGCAGCGCACTGAGCATGTGCAGCTCGGCTGTAGTATACAGCGTTTCCTGTAACGCAGAGTGTTTGCGTGTAACCTCCTTTAACGCGACACAAAGTCGTGTGGGTTTGTAGTTTACTGCCTAAGGCGTGGTGGGAGCGGTCTGCTGAAATATGAGCGTACTCAACTCTGCCCCCCGCAGGCCGACGAAGGAAGCGCTGCCCGCCCTGCTCAGCTCCAGGTCCAACGTGTTTGACGATGACGAGTTTGACGTGTTCAACCGTGACCGTCTGGACATGACGCGCGTGTGGAGGGGCAGGAAGTACGTCCACACACACACACACACACACACACACACACACACACACACATTCATAAACACCACCTTCCCCACAGTCCACTAGAGGGGTGTGCTAACACACACCGCTACATTTAACTGTTATAGAGAAGTGTCATTTAGCAAGTGATGTGATTTGTATGGTGCAAAATCTTTCTAGAACATCTGTACATGGTGTGGAGACTTACATAGGTGTGTGTGTGTTTTGTGTGTGTGTGTGTGTGACAGACAGGGCGAGAGCGTGCATGACATGCTTAACGATAAACAACACATCAATGACCAGCGCTCCAGATATCGGGCCTACGAGACGGTCGTGGATGAAGTTCTGGTAGATGGAGACCAGTCCGGTGACCACGGCCTGGACGATTATGATGATGAATATGATGACACGTATGACCTCAACCAGGTGGGGGCCAACGACCTGGACGAAGACCACGAGCTGCTGAACCGCAGGTGCGAGTCCGTCTAATCCCAAATGTGTTACGGCCAATCAAAATGCAGGAGACCGTGACCCGTCATGACCTTTTACCGTTTTCCATGTGCAGGCCGTTCACCACCCCACAGGTGCTCAGAACAGCAAAGCGCAGTCCTGAGGAAGAGGACGAGTATGAAGATCAGGACGAAGAAGAGAAGGTAAAGATGTTCTTACAGGACCAGCGATGGAGGGACTGTCCAGTCAGAAGATCTCATCACTCAAACGTATGGTCTCTACCTCAATCGTGTGTGTGTGTGTGTGTGTGTGTGTGTGTGTGTGTGTGTGTGGCAGGACGCAGCAGTAAAGCGGGACCACTTCCTCCAGGACCCAGCAGTCCTGCGAGAGAGAGCAGAGGCCCGTCGGCGGGAGATGCAGTCCAGAAGGGGGTGAGCGTAGCCCCTCCCCCTGCCCCTCCCACATCCCCTCCCCCTGCCCCTCCCACATCCCTCACACCTCCATACCGGTGTAGTTACTGATGGGTGAACGGCCCTTTGAGGTGCACGCGTGTCGGGTCACTTCCTTCTTTTGCTCTTCCCTGGCAGCCACCGTCCCCCCCCCGCGAGTCACGTGTTGGGCGGGCCAAAGGGGCGGGGCCAGACGCAGGAGACCGTGTTAGATCGCCGCAGGAAAGAAATGAGCAAGAGTCGAGGAGCCAATCACAATCGCCGATTCATGGCCGACAGGAAGAGGAACAAAGGCATGATCCCGTCCTGAGACGCTTCCATCGCCACGCCAACAGTCCATCACCATCGGCGACGGGGCCTGTGATCGTCATGCAAATTCTCACTGGCTAGACTTGATCAGATATCAGGAAAACGCCTAGCAGACAAGGGAGAGCTGTGATTGGTCTGTGTCAGACAGTGACGTGTCAGTCATAATGTCCGGTAGAGGTTGTAAACAGAGACTGTTGCTTCTAAGAAGACTTGAGACCTGTAATCGGGGTGATTATTTCCTGAGTCTGTTCTGAGGGGTTCATGCATGTCCACTAAGTGTAGTCGGTACAAAGGACGGGAACCTTGAGGGGGGGGTTTCTTTATTAAAGAAAAAACTTAGTTTAAGTTCTTGGTTCTTCATGAGACAGAGAGGCGATGAGACGTTTATGAAATAATGACAAGACAAGTTTATTCAGCAGAAGTTCAGTACAAACTACCGATACACAGCTCACAAAGGAAGCAAACAGGACGTTTCATCTGCCAAGCAAGAATAAATATAGACATAATCAAATCAAAGTTTATTTGTATAGCGCTTTTCACAACACATGTTGTCACAAAGCGCTAGTCCATCACACATGAAGCAGGTCCAGGAGTGTGTGTGTGTGTGTGTCCATAATACTCTTGCTTGCACCACATGTAGCAGTGTGTGTGTAAGAACATGCAGGAATGTGTGTTGCTGCATGTGTGTGTTTACTCCTGTGGACTAGGAATATGTAACTAAACACAAATCTAAACCATAAATCCTGTTTTTGGAGACATTCAGTGTGAGCTTGTGCTGGAAGGTCCATGATTCTTCTCGCCTGCTGCAGGAGAGTAAAGTGTTAAGAAGGTCCGAGCAGGACCAGTGTTCCTTTACCACAGGAGCCGAGGAACCAGCGCTGCTCTCTGTGGTCTGCTCAAGTGTAGGACTCCACGGGTAGGACTCGCATCTGCTGACGTGATCACCCCTCCTGCAGCACGTCGGTGTGGAGACCAGCTCGGGTTGTCCATGGAAGCAGTGTCCAAACGGCCTCCCCCGGGACAGGCGGGAGGCACCCGTGTGTGAGGCCGAGCTTACGTCCCGTGGTCCTGCGTGTGTGGTCCTGCGTGTGTCCTGCGTGTGGAAGGCTACAGACCCATCTGATGTGACGTGTGATTCTGCAACATCAGAGCCGCCTGACGCAACCTGAACATTTCAAGACTTCAAATGTTTCCCTCTGAGGCTATAATTACAAAACTTTAAATAGAACAACAATATTCTGAAGTAAGCAAAATAAAATAGAATATTAATATGAACACGAATGATAAAATAATGTGTGTGCCACACTGATTGTAAAATGACATTCATTTAAGGTATTGCAGACACTTTAGTCTGTAAATGAGTGTTATTTTACACACTTTGGTCTGTAGGTGTAAAACAAGAAATGACTCCTGATTCATTTTTAAGTGAGCCCTGAACCGAGCTCTCTACAAACACTACACTCCTGTAAATCGGACGTTCTGTCATTCAGACGATATTCTGGAGAGAGATTAAATGGACAGGGGGTGTTTGTGTGGAGCGCACGCAGCACAGATCCTGGGGTCTGTGTGTACAGGTGTTCTGAACCTCTGCACAATAGTGACCTCACTCGTGAACACTTGCCCCGCCCCCTGCACACGTATAATCTGGAGTACAACCTGTCATCACACAGACTTCACAAAAAAGATTTAAGATCAGAATCGGGAAGTATTTTGGATTTTCAGGGACACAGAGGTCAGAGGTTATGGTTAGGAGTCTCTGGAGAGGTCAGGACTTGTTCCTATGGAGATACCCCAATTTTACTCCCAAGGTGGGAGTGGAGGTCACCTGACACCATTCCACCAATCAGTACAGCAGTGGGAGTGGAGGTCACCTGACACCATTCCACCAATCAGCCCAGCAGTGATTCCTGGTCAACATCAGCAGAAATTACCTGTGGTGGAAGAAAAGGAAACAGATGGGGTCAGGAAGAGGAGAAACACCCCAGGACCAAAATGAACAAAGCACCACAAGCATGAGAACTGAGAAGAGTCTCGGTAACACAGAGTAACACACTTAAACACGTAACTGTGGTACAGTTTTAGTAGGGGAGCTGATCCGGGCTGGGTCACCAGCACACTGAGCCCAGGGTCAAGTTGGCCACAAACCTGCAGGTCGAGGTAAGTTTCCAGGTGCTCAGTGAGGACACGCCCAGTTTACAGGTGCAGAACAAGGTTGTCCAGCAACACCAAATGTACTGATCTCATTCCCACAAATGTTCATACTGATAAATCAAGTCACTCTGAACAGGAGTGTATGAATACACACAAAGAACTTCAAAGAACAAAGTAAGGTGTGTGTGTGTGTGTGTGTAAGACTGACCAAGGACACTGCGTTTGCAGAGAGGGCACGTCTGTTGCAGGAGTAGCCAACGGTCCACACAGTCTTTATGGAACTCATGCAGACAAGGCAAAACTCGCAAACACTGTTCAACACACACAAACACAACCAAGAGTTCAGACTATTATAAGTGACCGTTGCATGTTGGGCTGGGACAAGCTCGGGTCAGGACCGGACCGCTGCTGTATGGTCTCTTACCTGGTTGTTGCTGTATTGTTCCAGACATACAGCACAGCTGTCCGTGTCACTCCTCACTTTGGCCTGCCTGTACGTGCGTGTCTGGAGCACCGACAACCTCTTCAGCAGGTCCAACCTGGGACGCAACTTCACACGGGCGGTGCGGGATCAAACGACATGAGCAGTGAACACGTGGAAACAGAACCACTGGCGCTGGACATTAGCAACGCTGTGTCACGTCTAACTTAAGAGTTGCAGAAATAACACAGTAAACTTCATTTTCCTTTACTGGAGGTTGGTTGTGGTACTGCACATGGTTTCCTGAAGCTCTGACCCTGCCATGGAAGCTGACCTCGAGGTCGTCGTTGAACTGGTCGTCCTGGTATTGCCAGCGTGCCTGAACAATGACCCCCGTGGAGAGGATGAGAGCAGCCAGCACCACAGTGTCCCAGAGCTTCTGCAGGTACTTCTGAGGAGGTCAGCAGAGTGGGTAGGGGTCAAGGGTTAGGGTATAGGGTTGGCGTAAAGGTTAGGGTTAGTTCTAGGGTAAGGGTTAGGTAGGGTTAACCCTAACCTCTGAGGAGGTCAGCACAGTGGCTATTAGGGTATTATTATTAGGTTATTATGAGTATGAGGGTTAAACCCCTAAACCAAAGAGTTCATATTAGAGCTGATGTGTGTGTGACATGTTTGTGGGAGGAGTGAAACGAGAGCGCTGACCTGACGCCAGCCAGGTACCTGCACAGGTGAGATGGTTTCGCCTGTGCAGATGACACCCTGCCACTCCCCGTACAGCCCCCCCCTGGAGCGGCCGCAGCTGGACCAGAGGGTCAGGGTGGCCCCCTGCACACACACCACACACCATGAGAACAGCAACACCCCAGCACAGCCGCACAGATATGCAGCGGAACACCTCACCACGTTATTCTGGAGGAACGTCTTGTACGTGATTTTTGCAGTCGCGTGAAGACCCCTGACAACAGAAGATCGGAGTTATTAACGCACCGAAGGTCGACACAGGTGCGTTTGATTCGATTCATTAAACGAGAGACACAAACCACAGTGTACAAGAGTTCCTCTTACCTCAGGAGCGCACCTATGAGCCTGGTGACGTTTTCTGAGGTCTGAACGATGATGACCGGTTTGGAGAGGATCTCAGACAGCTCCATCTACGGACAAGACCAAGACTCCAACCATCACCACCTCACTGGGCCCGGTTGATTAAACGGGCTCGTGACATTAATGCAAACACGCTTTACCTCTGGCACCGTGTTTTGGTTCAGCGCCAGGATGATGAGCGCGGACGCCCCCAGAACCAGCGCTCGCTTCATCTGCAGGAAAGACTCGTTTGCTCATCTGTTCATTCATGCACGCCACACTGAAATATGATTCGGCTGTTTGCTTGGCAAACCTTGCTGACAACGGAAGCAGCGAATGACTCCTGATCGCCCGCTGAGACGGGTCTCTCCTCCACGCTCACCGACACCACACCTATCCAGGGGGTTTGGCTGGGCCCTTCAGCGCTATCGCCCCCGACACCTTCATCTTCGCTCTGGATCTAAACACAAAGCCCAGATATCCTCCCAGGACACGTGCATGCGTGTGCGTGTATTCACAATGTTACACATCAGAACCTAAATTTAATAAACAAAAAAAAGATGACAACAATGACGTCATGCATAAACACGCTGTGACTCCTCACCAATCTCAGGTCTCCTTGCAGGTCGTGGTCTCTCTCGTTCTCTGGAAGCTCGCCGTCCAGACCGCCCTCGACGACGTGTCCCTGTAAGACCACAGCATCATCTCGCTCCTGCAGGAACACCTCCACCAACGCCACCTGCTCCCCGCACACAGCACCGTACGGCCCGGCCCACAGGGCCAGCAGCACGACCACCCTCGGGAAATAGCACCCGCTCTTAAAGGCAGTCATGCTCCTGCACAATGTCTTCAACTGGCAATATCTCGATCCTAAAGAGAGTAACACATTATACAGGGACAGTTAAAGCGACCTGCCCGACATGTAAACACGGTGATTCTCTCCTGCGCATTTCCTCCTGCTGTCGGCACGAAAAGCGCCAGATGAAAAATATTCTTCCACCATCTGCTGGTGAGAATTAAAAGTAAGACTTTTCGTGGGCCAAATTGTTAATTTTTAAACTAAGACGCTACGTTTGTCGTAATGTCTAAACACCAAGTATTAAAAAATGCGAATAAACCCAGAGGCTGTAGGTTAAAACTGTACGTTAACTAGACGTTATTAGGTTAAATCGTGTTAACTAAACCAGTCGCTGTGTGTACATGTTCAGTTCTCCAAGCCGCCACTAGGTGGCAGCACCGCGCCGCTTGCGGACACACTGGGCCGCATCCACCTGGCTTCTTCCGGGAGGTTCGGTTCCTGCTGCCCGCTTTTTTGAACCAGATACTACAACCGTTATCCAAACGCTGCTAATAAATCGTCTTTGTGCGTTTGATAGTTGTATTTGTCCTGTAATTGACACCTGTACGAGATGAGGAGAGTAAACGCGTGGCTGGTTTGTGCGCTGGTGCTCGCCTCGCTCCTCATGGCGGACGCGGGCCGCAGCAGGAAGGAGCCCGGCAGCCCCAACAGCTTCCGACGGGCGGCCAGCGGCTTCTACCAGGCGCTCAGCTCCGTGTTCGGGGAGGACAACATCAGGAGTCTGTACAAGGTCGGTGCATGCACGGCTGCTCGCCAGCACGGTGTGTGTGCGCCCCGGGGAGCCCGTTTTACGGGGAAAATACTGCAGCTTTTGCAGGTCCAGCCCACTAACCCGGTCGTCTCCGCCGGTCCACACTCTTAAATACACGATCTGTGCAGGTGAATCGGTACGGTTCTGATGGTACTGGCATGTCACGAGCGAATGATACGGTATTTCTCCCCCCTGGGGTCAGGCTGCATGTGTGTAACGGTGTACCGTGTTATATATACCCGTTATAAAGTGCATTTCGGGTTTATACGAGCATGATCGCTAACAGTTTTTACTTTGTTTGGTTTCCCTGTTCAGTTCTTCTCCAAAACCACAGAGAGGTTTGTCCACGGGGTCGATTCCTTCCTGGACACCATATGGAAGGTGTGGACGGACTTGCTCGATGTTATGGGGATTGATTGTAAGTTGGGACCTTAATATTCTGTTAAAATGTTTTATTTATCTATTTGGTGATGTCTTCAGCAATGCTTGCAACACAAGAACTTCTCTAACAGACTTCTCTCTCTCTCTCTCTCTCTCTCTCTCTCTCTCTCTCTCTCTCTCTCTCTCTCAGCCTCTAACCTGACTCACTACTTCAGCCCCGCCTCTGTTTCCAGTTCACCGGCTCGTGCGCTCCTGCTGGTGGCCGCCGTGCTAGTGGCGTACTGGTTCCTGTCCTTGTTTCTTGGGGGATTCTTCTACCTGCTGCACGGCGTGTTCGGCCGGTTCTTCTGGCTGGCGCGCGTGGCCCTGTTCGCCCTCTCCTGCCTCTACATCCTGCAGAAGTTCGAGGGCGACCCAGAGAAGGCGGTGCTGCCGCTGTGTTTCATCATGGCGGTGTACTTCATGACCGGGCCGGTGGGGGCGTACTGGCGTAAAGGGGGCAGCCCCAGCACGCTGGAGGAGAAGATCGACCACCTGGACACCCAGATCCGCCTGCTCAACATTCGCCTCAGCAGAGTGATTGACAACCTGGAGCGCTCCAGTGACCAATGAGGCCGCGGGGTTTGACCCTGGGGGCGGGTGATGGGGTCTTGGTTTAGGTTGGGCTCAGAGCTGGGCGTTTATTTAATAAGTCAAATATTTAATGAATAATATAGAAACACTCTTAGCATTTAAGAATGAAGAGAAATTAGTGAATTTTGATCCTTATATTTGGTGTCCCTGTCCTCTTGGGACATCTTAGTGCTGGTACTGCAGCGAATATAGAAATATGTGATGGTGTGTGATCTAAAAGATAATTTAAAATCGAATAGACATCATTTATAACCAGTGGTGTAATCTAAAAGAGATCATTTTAAATCTACAAGATCATTTCTAACCAGTAAGGAACAGGTTCTCATTCCCTTTTTCTAAACTGGTTTTGCTGTTTCTGTAACTTTTGTTGATGTCATTAGTTTGTTCTGTCACCATGTTTTAAATTGCGTTACAGTCTTGTGTTGGTAGGCAGCTGATCACTCATGCAGAGTCATGGCTGTGGTTTCATGGTAATAGTCTTACCAGAACCACTCTGTTGTATAGCAATATATCTCTTCTTTTATTGGTATACTGGTGTGATATTAATGTGTGTGAGCACTATATGAGAAGTTCCACTATTAGTTGGTATGGGAATACTCAGGGAACGTGATGGAGAGACTCCACCCATCCGCCCATCCACCCATCCAGCCGTTTGCTACTGTATCGGTTTCTTTTCACACGCACTGATTCCTGCCACTGTGGTTTAATTACAGCGATCCACAAACAGCACCGAGGCGCTTGTATCAGTGAGAAGGCTGCGGTGTGTCTCCCTGTTCTGACCACAGATCACTGGATCCGTTAGGAAGGGAGTCATCCGTCTGGTGCTGGCTGTTCGGGGGCAGAAGGGGCAGTAAATGAAGCTTTTATTCAGTCGCTATCTTCCTCCTGTGTACATGGTATTACTGAATGTGCTTCTGTGTTTAAAGATTGGCGTTATAGTGGCAACTGCTCATAAGGGACATTTTTATAACCTGTATTTATATCAAAGGCTAGATGATTATGTTTATGATGACCTTTCAGAAAGGTGGTCGTTGTGTATCTGGGTCATCCATACGGTCATATACATCTGGCAGTGGAGATATAACCTGATCTCTGATCAGTGATATTTCTCTGTGTTTTTAAATGGACAAACAATCTACGTCCTGCTTATTTATGAAGTTTTTTTGTGCTAATCTTCTGAACTGTTTTAATAGTTGCCAACAATATTAGCTTTTCGCTGTGTTCCACGTGTGGCTTGTTGAAGAGATGAAATCACTAGTTCTAATGCGATATATGAAGATCTGTAGTTGTTCTAATGTGATGTGTGAAGATCTGTAAATGTCAGCGTCTCAAGGGTTAAGGATAGTTAACGCTAACCCTAAATGTCAGTGTTTGAAGGGTTAGGGGTTATCATTAGTTAACCCTAAATGTCAGTGTTTGAAGGACACACCATTGGTGCTTTAATTGTTGTTTTGTACACTTGTGTGTTCATTATTCTAGCTTGCCACACATCTAGATTTCACCCAGCCGGTTTATTTGAATTTTTTTTATTATTTATTTACTATTTTAATTGTTTTCATGTAATTTTTGCTGTATCTCTTTGATCTGCTTGAGTGCTCCAGGTGTGTCCTGCATTAAAGTGGCGTGGCACCTTGCACCCTGTGTCATTTTCTCCCCTGTGTAGTGACGTAGGCTGGACACAACACTGCTAACGTGTGCAGGAGAGCTCACTGCATTCGCAGTTGGCTCCGTGTTTAATCGTCTTGTCTGACTTCAGCTCGGCTGGCATGTACATCTGGCTGGGAAAATAGGCCATTATATGATGATATTTAAGGTGTTTCTTGTGTTTATACTCACCGGGCATCACAACAGGCGTGATGTTTCAGCACACAACACCACTGCAGTATGTTGATTATGAAGCAGGATGGACATACTAACCCTGTTGTAGTTCTCAGTCTCACTCTTGGAGAGGGGTGGGGTTAGCAAGGCTGGAAGTTGTCACCTGACCTCAGTGATCCACCAATAACCATCATCCACCGAAGACTTCAATTAGTTTAAGCACTGTTTATAAATGGAACATTAGCCTCAGCTGTGACCGAACTCAGATGGACCCCATGTAGATGAAACTGCTGACAGCTGTTCTAGGGCTGCTCTACAGTTGACCCTGTGGTGAGTACAGGCCCTAGAGTTGACCCTGTGGTGAGTACAGGCCCTAGAGTTGACCCTGTGGTGTGTGTAGGCCCTAGAGTTGACCATGTGGTGAGTACAGGCTCTAGAGTTGACCCTGTGGTGAGTACAGGCCCTAGAGTTGACCCTGTGGTGAGTACAGGCCCTAGAGTTGACCCTGTGGTGAGTACAGGCCCTAGAGTTGACCCTGTAGTGTGTACAGGCTCTAGAGTTGACCCGGTAGTGAGTGTAGGCCCTAGAGTTTACCCTGTAGTGTGTGTAGGCCCTAGAGTTGACCCTGTGGTGAGTGCAGGCCCTAGAGTTGACCCTGTAGTGAGTACAGGCCCTAGAGTTGACCCTGTAGTGAGTACAGGCCCTAGAGTTGACCCTGTAGTGAGTACAGGCCCTAGAGTTGACCCTGTAGTGAGTGCAGGCCCTAGAGTTGACCCTGTGGTGAGTACAGGCCCTAGAGTTGACCCAGTAGTGTGTGTAGGCTCTACAGTTGACCCTGTAGTGAGTGCAGGCCCTAGAGTTGACCCTGTAGTGAGTGCAGGCCCTAGAGTTGACCCTGTAGTGAGTGCAGGCTCTACAGTTGACCCTGTAGTGAGTGCAGGCTCTACAGTTGACCCTGTAGTGAGTGCAGGCTCTACAGTTGACCCTGTAGTGAGTGCAGGCTCTACAGTTGACCCTGTAGTGAGTGCAGGCTCTACAGTTGACCCTGTAGTGAGTGCAGGCTCTACAGTTGACCCTGTAGTGTGTGTAGGCCCTAGAGTTGACCCTGTAGTGTGTGTAGGCCCTAGAGTTGACCCTGTAGTGAGTGCAGGCCCTAGAGTTGACCCTGTAGTGAGTGCAGGCCCTAGAGTTGACCCTGTAGTGTGTGTAGGCCCTAGAGTTGACCCTGTGGTGAGTGCAGGCTCTACAGTTGACCCTGTAGTGAGTGCAGGCTCTACAGTTGACCCTGTAGTGAGTGCAGGCCCTAGAGTTGACCCTGTAGTGTGTGTAGGCCCTAGAGTTGACCCTGTAGTGTGTGTAGGCCCTAGAGTTGACCCTGTAGTGAGTGCAGGCCCTAGAATTGACCCTGTAGTGAGTGCAGGCCCTAGAGTTGACCCTGTAGTGAGTACAGACCCTAGAGTTGACCCTGTAGTGTGTGTAGGCTCTACAGTTGACCCTGTGGTGAGTGCAGGCCCTAGAGTTGACCCTGTGGTGAGTACAGGCCCTAGAGTTGACCCTGTAGAGTGTGTAGGCCCTAGAGTTGACCCTGTAGAGTGTGTAGGCCCTAGAGTTGACCCTGTGGTGAGTGCAGGCCCTAGAGTTGACCCTGTAGTGAGTGTAGTGTAAGCTGTGATGCGTCTCCATCCTGGGGTGCTCCACCTCCACCAGCAGGTAATACAGGTCTGACATATTTCCTATTCAGCTCTGCTGGGTTGCATTTTCTTGAGTACATCCCTTTTATATGATTCCACTGGCATACCAACTGTGTTGTCTCCCAACGTTTTAAACATTTCTTGTTTATTATATATCAAAGTACTATTCGGCAGTGACAATATTATAGCCAGAAGAAGACTGCAGAACTTGAATTTTTGCAGTTCATTGTATCTGCTGTCTGGTTTCCTGTGTTGGTGTTGTCTGTAGCGGAGCTGTTCAGTGTTATTTGTGAAGTTACAAACATCTGTGGTATTTCTGTTGATGTAACTGCATACATTGATTCCACATAAGTATTTGTTTTCTATTGTATTTATATTATATACAATATAAATTTTGTTTGAATTTCATCTTTACTGTGATGCCCGTTCATGGGGTCATTTGCGGTTTGGACCACTTGTTCTGGAATCAAATTAAATGAGTTTCTTTGAGACAATCCAGAGATCCCAGGCTGATGTGATGGTGTGATGATTCTCGCTTACTTTCAAAAAATGTTTAAAATCCAGAGTAGCTGCTTCCAGAGGAGATGAGTGACTGGTCTTCACCTGGTCATAGAACCACAGGTTCTAGGTATGTTTCCGCGATGCACCTTTCCTGTGTGGACGTGGTGTGTGGAGTTCATACGTGACTCGGTCCTGTCCTCGTCATGGTGTCAGTCGCTTCCTCCTGCCGTCTCGCCAGAGCAGACCTGTGACTTCAGGTTCTTCTGGTTTCTCCTCTTTGTGAGGTAAAAATGTTCCGTATCCCATCAGCCCCCAGTCCTCAGAGCTCTTACTCCGGCCACATTACATCACTGCACATTTGCTCTTCAGTGTGAAAGAAAAGAGTTTAGAGAAGGTTCAAACTGCACAATATTTAAACTGCACTTAATTCTGCATTAATAAACACAGTCATGGCCAAAAGTGTTGGCACCCCTGATTTTTACATAATTTCACACAAACCTCTAAAAATGGGCCGGACAAAATTATTGGCACCCTCAACTTAATATTTGGTTGCACACCCTTTACAAAAAATAACAAATCAATCGCTTCCTATAACCATCAACACGCTTCCTACACCTCTCAACTGGAATTGTGGACCACTCTTCTTAAACTGCTCTCTCATAGTCTCTCATATTTGAAGGGTGTCTTCTCCCAACAGCAGTATTAAGATCTTCTCGAAGTATGTTTGGGGTCGTTATCCTGCTGGAAGACCCATGAGCTAGGACGCAAACCCAACTTTCTGACACTGGGCCCTACGTTGCGACCCAAAATCCTTTGGTAATCTTCAGATTTCATGATGCCTTGCACACAGTCAAGGCACAAAGTTCCAGAGGCAGCCAAACAACCCCAAAACATCTTTGAACCTCCATCATATTTGACTGTAGGTACTGTGTTCTTTTCTTTGTAGGCCTCATTCAGTTTTCAATAAGCAGCAGAATGATGTGCTTCACCAAAAAGCTCCATCTTGGTCTCATCCGTCCACAAGACGTTTTCCCCAGAAGGATTTTGGCTTATTTACATACATTCTGGCAAACTGCAGTCTAGTTTTTTTTTTTTTATCTCTGTCTCAGCAGTGGGGTCCTCCTGGGTCTCCTGCCATAGCATTTCATTTCATTCAAATGTCGGATAGTTTGAGCTGACACTGATGCACCCTGCGCCTGCAGGAGAGCTTGAATTTCTTTGGAGCTCGATTGGGGCTGCTTATCCACCCTCCAGACTATCCTGTGCTGCAACCTTTCATCAATGTTTCTCCTCCGTCCACGTCCAGGGAGATTAGCTACAGTGCCATGTGTTGTAAATGTCTTGATTATGTTGTGCACCGTGGACAAAGGAATATCAGGATCTCTGTAGATGGACTTGTAGCCCTGAGATTGTTGATATTTTTACACAATTTTGGTTCTCAAGTCCTCAGACAGTTCTCCTCTCCTCCGCTTTCTGTTCTCCATGCTTAGTGTGTCACACACAGATACATGATGCAAAGATCTAGTCAAGTTCTCTCCTTTTATCTGGTTTCAGGTGTGATTTAATTGCCCACACCTGTTACTTATCACAGGTGAGTTTGAATGAGCGTCACATGCTTGAAACAAAGTTATTTACCCTCAATTTTGAATTGTTTCCTGTCCATTTTAGGAGTTTTGTGTGAATTTTTGTCAAATTAGCTCCCCCCCCCCCCCCCCCCACACAATACACACCAAATGCTCCAATACACACAAAGGAAATAAACATGTGTATAACAAAACGTGTAATTGCAATAATTTTCTGGGAGAAATACTTAATTTTCTGGAAAAAAATTCAGGGGTGCCAACACTTTAGGCCATGACTGTATGTGTGTAACAAGTGTGCAGAAGGCATTTTATTTTGTAATAATATTAAATTAATATTCATCTACGTTATGCATGCTTGTTCATTTTAAATATAATTCTACAGTGCAGGACGAGCAGGGCACTGTGGTGTGATGATGAAAATGAACTCTGCAAGTCGATTGCACAAAGCAAACGTTCAGGTGAAGTAACCTCGATAAATGTGAAATCATGTGAAATCCTGGCACGACCTGCTGACCTCATAACTGTAATAACGTCAAGGTGAGCGCTTGTGAAATCATCCTCGTTTTTTGGAGTTAATGTCCCACTATCCGGTGTGAATAAATCCAATATACCCACTGGTCCTGACTGTAGGCGCTTATATGTACCGTTCAGCGCGTGTTTCGCTCATTGTAAAGGTCACTATATATTTTAACGCGTCAGTATGACAGGTGTTGGGTCAAAACGTCATGATGTCGCCTGATTAATTTACCTACGTAATGAAACAACAGGTCTGATTTATTCGCAGATTAATTAATTGCATACTATAATAAACATGCAAATATATCAATTTTCCTATGAAAATCGTACTTTGTACTTTTTATGGAGAGATAAACTAAATTCTTTGATTGTCATCAGGATTCTCCATGAGTCCAGCGCTTAGATTGCACAATACTTTAATCGATTAGATTTGATCAGTTAGATTTCTCAGTATCAACTGCTTCAGCAGTGCAGTGTCAGTGCAGCTTTACCACCTAATCACTTATTAGTTTTATTACAGTACATCGTGATATCATCCGATATCATCGACACGATATGGACCCAAATACGTCTACCGAACACCACCGTGTACTTTATTAAACTCGGTTTACAGCGGCTGGTGTGTCGCGATTCTACCGGGCGCGTTCACGGAGGTCATTTGAACCGGGGAGCTCGCAACGGAGAGTTCTGATTGGGCACACCTCTGAAACGCCCACCCGTGCGGCCAATCCCATTGGCCAAACAAGTTACGTCGAGCGTTGGCTGCGGCTCGACTTTTCATTAGCTGATCCGTGCGTCAGTCCACGGCGCCTCGCACGACGTTGACGTCTCAGCTGATGTGAGACCAGCTGTCACGACCAATGAGGCTCCGACATGTTAATGTGAGCTCGTATCACCCCGCCCAGCGGCAGGACGAGAGGGGGACTGATCCCAGAAACACGGTCCACCCACGGCCCACCGACCCTCACTGGGTTAGATTTCTCCCAGTCGCCCTGGTTTAAACCCCATAAACGCCCTTTTGCTCAAATTGAATCTACAGCCTGTTCATTCCTAAATGTGATATTGCAGCGTTAATTCTAAAACACACAACTTTAAAACAACATAGGAACTGTTTGCTGGTACATGTGGGGTTTTTTCTTCCCTGTAATATATGCCAAATGAATCGGACTAATTTTGTCGCGGAAGGAGACGAAGTTCGACTCGTTCGCTGCGGTTAGTACGCGGTGGGCGGGGCTTGTGAGGCGGCCGGTGGGCGGGGCTTGTGAGGCGGCCGGTGCGCTTATTTGAGGATCCGCGGAAGTGGCCGGTATGACAGATCCGCGTGTCCGACTGATCCCGTCATCTCGACCCTGATCGCCGCGCAGCGCCTCTCGAATCACCGGCGAAGGTTACATCGGGCGTTTGGCGTGTGTCACATCACACAGAGACACGATGTCCAAAGACGCGAAGACTAAAGGCGAGGAGATTATGGAGTCCAAGGCACTTTGGTATCCAGACTCCAAGAAAAACACCCAGATGGACCGATTCCGGGCTCAAGTGAACCGAGACTTCGGGCTTAATCTGGGTGAGTGAGCGCGCCCGCCCCAGAAATAAGATGTAGTTGTGTTTATTATCTGCGGTGTTGGAGTTGTTGAGGGAGACACGGGCTTGTCTTATTACACCGGTGTAGTTCTCTTTATTCCCAGGTCGCGTCTCTGTATTAGGGAACTGCTGTCATTAGATGTTGTTCGTGGAATTACACAGAATTCCTGTTGATAAACATCAGAGTAATTCGCTCATCTCTGTCTGCTGTCTAGCTGCTCAGATATGTGCAGTCGGATCTCACCAGCCAACCGAGATGTTACATCATACTAGTGAACTCAACTTCCCAGAGACTTTATACATCCCAATGGGTCTATGGAAAAACTTTAAAACATTATATATACATGTTTATATTATAATAACTAACATAACATTATAGTACAGAATGCAGGCTGTTTCAGGCATGTTTCCCTGTGTCGTCTACATGATGTAAAGACCCCTTTATACCTAACAATCTGTTCTCTGTTTATCTCTATAGGACTTACTTTTTAGTAATTTACTATTGGCTGAAGTTGCCATATTGTCAGTTGTTATTTTCACCCCAATCAAAATTAGTCCTCTGCATTTACCCATCTGTGCAGTGAGAACACACTAGTGATCACTAGGGGGCTGTGGTACACACACACACACACACACACACACACACACACACACACACACACACACACACTAGGGATCACTAGGGGGCTGTGGTGCACATACACACACACACACACACTAGTGATCACTAGGGGGCTGTGGTGCACACACACACACACACACACACACACACACACACACACACACACTAGTGATCACTAGGGGGCTGTGGTGCACATGTGGGCAGCTCTAGCCCGGCACCCCGGGAGCAGTTGGGGGTTAGGTGTCTTTTTCAAGGGCACTCCAGTCATGGGCTAGGGTCAGGGAGTGGAGTCACAAGACCGGCTCCCTGACCACCGCCAGACCATGACTGAATTTACTTCATCCATTCACATCCCATGCTACTATTTGGTAATACGGCTGGAGGCTGTTGTATGTTTACTGTGCTTTTTTATTTCTTTATTTAGCTAACTATGATCAGCTGTACCAGTGGTCACTGGAGAACTACCCAGAGTTCTGGGCGGAGGTGTGGAGGTTCTGTGGAATCGTCAGCTCAAGGATGTATGAAGAGGTTTGTGGCGGCACTCCGACACGAACGTGTCGAGATCTGCAGTTTGTTATTAACAGATAAGGCACACGGTTATTACATCAAAGATGGTTTTACTGGGTGTCATCGATTCTTGGACACATGACAACTCCCCAGCAAGGTGTTCACTATGAAAACATGTCTATAAAAAGAAAGGCTGTGGAGAGTGATGTCTGCTGATATCGGAGTGAGTGTAAGTCATCACTGCTGGTTTCGTCCTCACTAAAATAATCGTACTGATTCCCGCACTTTTACTCGCTGACAGGAAGGACATATTACTGTCTTTCTTCTTGGTGTTGAAGGTCAGAGTTCATTGGGAATCTCCTTCACAGGAAGGCACATTAATATAAGATGACACACCTGAGAAGCTCACCTGCCAGCCACTACCCACCAGCTGGTCACATGTGCGGTGACATTTACAGGGCTGGGCATGGTATCACAGCGTAGGTGTGAGCACTCTGATGCTAATGAATGGAGTTATTGTGCAATGTTTATCCAGATACTTTACCTTAGCCTACAGGTACAGCTAAAAGACAAAACGCTGGATTCTGAATATCACATCTGGCTTGTGTTTCTGGGCCGTTAAACCTTACGCATCATTTGACCCGGGGCTAATCCTGACACCTCTCTCTCTCTCTCTCTCTCTCTCTCTCTCTCTCTCTCTCTCTCTCTCTCTCTCTCTCTCTCTCTCAGGTGGTGGATGTGTCGAAGAGGATATCTGATGTGCCAGAGTGGTTTAAGGGTAGCAGGCTAAACTATGCAGAGAACCTGCTTCAGCACAAAGACCAGGACAAAATAGCTCTCTACGCTGCACGTGAGCATGGCTAACCATATAGAGGGTAGTGTGTCTGTGTCTGTCTGTGTTAGTGTGTGAGTGTATGTACAGCAGATGGGGGTGTAGTATCCTGATACATCAGATGGGGTGTAGTATCCTGATACAGCAGATGGGGTGTAGGGTCCTGATACATCAGATGGGGGTGTAGGGTCCTGATACAGCAGATAGGGGTGTAGGGTCCTGATACAGCAGATAGGGGTGTAGGGTCCTGATACAGCAGATAGGGGTGTAGGGTCCTGATACATCAGATGGGGTGTAGGGTCCTGATACATCAGATGGGGTGTAGGGTCCTGATACATCAGATGGGGTGTAGGGTCCTGATACAGCAGATAGGGGTGTAG
>NC_135213.1:34315824-34333324 GCF_052324685.1 Brachyhypopomus gauderio | reverse complement strand
GTGTAGTAGAGGGCGGTAGTGTGTGGTAGTGTGTGGTAGTGGGCAGTAGTGTGTAGTAGAGGGCGGTAGTGTATGGTAGTGTGTGATAGTGTGTGGTAGTGGACAGTAGTGGGCAGTAGTGTGTGTTAGTGGGCGGTAGTGTGTAGTGGTGGGCAGTAGTGTGTGGTAGTGTGTAGTAGTGTGTGGTAGTGTTTGGTAGTGTGTAGTAGTGTGTAGTAGTGTGTAGTGGTGTGTGGTAGTGTTTGGTAGTGTGTAGCAGTGGACGGTAGTGTTTGGTAGTGTGTAGTAGTGGACGGTAGTGTTTGGTAGTGTGTAGTAGTGTGTGGTAGTGTTTGGCAGTGTGTAGTAGTGGACGGTAGTGTTTGGTAGTGTGTAGTAGTGTTCGGTAGTGTGTGGTAGTGTGTAGTAGTGTGTGGTAGTGTTTAGTAGTGGGCAGTAGTGTGTAGTAGTGTGTGGTAGTGTGTGGTGGTGTGTGGTGGTGTGTGGTAGTGTGTGGTAGTGTGTAGTAGTGTGTGGTAGTGTGTGGTAGTGTGTAGTAGTGTGTAACCTCGTGTAACACAGTGTGAGAGAGACCTCATGATTCTGCACAAAAAGGTAAGCAAAGGCCAACGTTAGTGGATTCACTAAATGGGGCTGTTCTGGGATCAGATTCCCCATCCTGTAACTCAGGCATCACTAAATGGAGCTGTTCTGGGATCAGATTCACCATCCTGTAGCTCAAGGCTTTGTGCTTTGTGTGGTGAAGGTCTATAAAGGTTTTTCTCAGTTACACCACCCAGCTCTCCACCACGCGCACCAGGATATTGACTTTACAGAACAACGTCAGCATCCTGTTTATCAGAGTGGGAGGAGTTTCAGAGAGGTTTATATGGTTTATCAGCTATGCAGTCTCTCTCTCTCTCTCTCTCTCTCTCTCTCTCTCTCTCTCTCCCTCTCTCTCTCTCCATCAGGGGGTACTGGACAGGTTTTCTCAGATCCAACTGAAACAGTGTAGCTGCTGTTCTCTCGCTCTCTCACACACACACACACACACACACACACACACACACACACACACACACAGGGAGATGTAGAGGAAAGCAGGTCTGTTTGCAGCTTGGGGGCTATGCTTGAGCTATAAATAAGTAGCAGCCTCTGTGTTTGTGGCCTGTAAGACCAAGCGCAGCTATATATATATATGACAGCTACATACTACTGCCACCCTGTGGCCACAGCCAAGAACTACAGCTCAATTAGGTTAGCAACCTTAGAGACTCCTGTAAGTTGACTGAAGGTTTGAAACATGCGTTGCATATTATGGTGGGTGTGTGGGGAGATCTGTTGACAGTTTAATGTGATTACATTTGTCAGTTTGTGTTTGGGTAGATTTCCTCTGAGTAAGGAGCAAACATACTTTCATGGGAGAGATTACGGGTGCAGAGATTAGTGGTGCAGAGATTAGGATTAGCTTAATGACCGGTTTAAGATAAAGGGGGATTGTATTTTTTTATCTAAGAATGTGGCAGTTATGAACATATTGTGCTGATATCGTAAGACATTCCACTATCTGCTAAATGCAAATATTTCTTAATGTCTTATTAACAAACGGTCTGCATGTGATTAATGAATGAAGGAGTTTTTTGGAGTTTTTATCAGATTTGATCTGGTTCAATAGTGCATATTGTACTAATTATTAGTTAGAAATTTCATTGATCCAATTATTAAAATATTCCTTTTGGTGTGTTTTGCCTGCCATTTTGAGTTGTGCTATTGAGAAATTGTACAGCATTGTGTTGTGAAGGTAATGTTTCTCTTTGATGTGTGTGTGTGTGTGTGTGTGTGTGGGTGTAGGTAAGTGTTCGTGCTGTGTGCTGACAGCAGTCTTGCTGTGCCGAGAGTAGTTGGGGAAATTAGAACTTCAAAGCGTTTCGTTACAAAATACGTTTTTCAGTATGATCTGTGTCTCGTGAACGCAGGACTGAAGCTCAGCTCTCAGCTTGGGGTTTAATGACATCACTGAACATTATTAGTTAACATGTAATTGGAGGGTTGAATGTATTGATAGATTTGTAATAATGTAATACACCTTTCTTGCCTTTTCGTGCATTCATGATGGTGTTGAAGGTACCGTATGCGCTGATTAATATTCATAATATCAGACGAGAGGGGGGAGGGGGTTGGTGTGGGGGGGTCAATGCCCATGTCATCATCCTTGCCCCCCCCCTCCCCAATTGAAGCGTGGGTGTGACACATTATTTTTGCGAATGGAGATTAAGCGGCAGCAGTATTGATAGCTGAGAGATTTCTTTGCTATATTTAGCAAGTATTCAGACGTCTCTAGCAAATTGTTTTTTTTTTTTTTGGGGGGGGGGGGGGGGGGGGGTTACGTCAAATAGCGACTTTCAGTCACGTCCCACAACCCCAGCCATTCCCCCGACCACCTACTGCAGTTGCATTTTCTGAACACCAGAGGTCGCTCTTGACACACTCCCATGCATAATGAGGGTGTGACACACACACAGACACAACGAGCATGGAGTGGCAGACATGCACACATTTTTATTCTAATCCTAAATTTGTTGTGGGCTTGTTTGTTTATGTAAATAGTAAAGTGTGTGTGGGACAGACTACAACCTTTATGCACTCATGAACCTGTTTTTAAAAAATCAGTTCTTCTGGTCTCAATTTTATTTGCATGTTTGTTGCCAGTATTTTTGGATTTAATTGAATCAGAATCCTTTCCTCCAGTGCGCGCAGAAGTGGTTCCTATTGTGTCAAACAAAAGAATCAGTAGTTAAAATCAAATGTACTCTGTGAAACAAGTGAATGATTCCTTTTGCTTTGCTGCCAGATGTGTGTTTGAATGAGGGAATACAAGGTGTAAATGGAAAATAATCCAGTTTGACTCTTTGCTCCTTTCTCTGCCCCATCTCTCTCTCTCTCTGTCTGTCTGTCTGTCTATCTCTCTCTCTGTCTGTCTATCTCTCTCTCTCTCACTCTACTCCCTCTCTCTTTCTGTCTCTGTCTCTCCCTCCCTCTCTGTCTCTCCCTCTCTGTCATACCCCCTCTCTCTGTCTCTCTCTCTCTCTCTCTCTCTCTCCCTCCCTCCCCCCTCTCTCTGTCTCTTTCTCTCTCTCTCTGTCTCTCCCTCTCTGTCATACCCCTCTCTCTGTCTCTCTCTCTCTCTCTCTCTCTCTCTCTCTCTCTCTCTCTCTCTCTCTCTCTCTGTGCTATCTCTCTCTCTCTCTCTCTCTCTCTCTCTCTCTCTCTCTCTCTCTCTCTCTCTCTCTCTCTCTCTCTCTCTCTCTCTCTCTCTTCATCAGGGAGTACTGGACAGGTTTTCTCAGATCCAGCCCAAACTGATTTTCTCTGTAGCTGCTGTTGTGTATAACGGCAAACAGCACAACCACATGGAGAAGCTCCAGAATGTTGTGAAAGGTGATGCAACCCCACCTGTCTACCCCACACCTCTACACCACCTGTCTACCCCACACCTCTACACCACCCGTCTACCCCCACACCTCTACACCACCCGTCTACCCCCACACCTCTACACCACCCGTCTACCCCACACACCTCTACACCACCCGTCTACCCCCACACCTCTACACCACCTGTCTACCCCCACACCTCTACACCACCTGTATACCCCCACCACCTCTACACCACCTGTCTACCCCCACACCTCTACACCACCTGTCTACCTGTATACCCCCACACCTCTACACCACCTGTATACCCCCACACCTCTACACCACCTGTATACCCCCACACCTCTACACCACCTGTCCACCTGTATACCCCCACACCTGTACATCACCTGTCTACCCCCCACACCTGTACACCACCCGTCTACCCCCACACCTCTACACCACCCGTCTACCTCGACACCTCTACACCACCCCCGTCTACCCCCACACCTCTACACCACCTATCTACCCCACACCTGTACACCACCTGTCTAGCCCCACACCTCTACACCACCTGTCTACCCCACACCTCTACACCACTTGTCTACCCCCACACCTCTACACCACCTGTATACCCCCACACCTCTACACCACCTGTATACCCCCACACCTGTACACCACCTGTCTACCCCACACCTGTACACCATCTGTCTACCCCCACACCTCTACACCACCTGTCTACCCCCACACCTCTACACCACCTGTCTACCCCACACCTCTACTCTACCCCCACACCTGTACACCACCTGTCTACCCCCACACCTGTACACCACCCGTCTACCCCCACACCTCCACACCACCCGTCTACCCCCACACCTCCACACCACCCGTCTACCCCCACACCTCCACACCACCCGTCTACCGCACACCTCTACACCACCTGTCTACCCCCACACCTCTACACTTACCTTACATTATACATTACATTTACCTTACACTATACATTACACTTACCTTACACTATACATTACACTTACCTTACACTATACATTACACTTACCTTACACTATACATTACTCTACTGTGTTGATGGTAGTTTTTTGTTATAGGTGAATTGATGAGTCACTGATACACCACTGCTCAGTAGGGGTGACGCCGAAAGTTTAATGGAGATTCATGTTTAATGGAGATTCACTTTCATTCTCTCTCTCTCTCTCTCCCTTGTTTATTGCTCTGGTGAAGTACAGGATCGATTTTGAATTTGAATTTTATAAATCCATGAATGGCACAATTGGTGTAATGGTGGTGTTAGTGAGAAGGGAGAGTTGCTCTTGCTCCTGTTGGAATAATGGTTCATTTTTACAGTGTGAAGTATGTCTGTTACATTTGTTATATTGATTTAAATAAGACGTTTGTTAAAATTAAAGAAATTCTTCTTTCCCTCCCACTCTCTTGTCCCCCCCCCCCCCCCCACACACACACATACACACACACACACACCACACACACACACACACACAGGTCTTCCTGATCTGAAGAAGGTAGTTGTAATTCCTTATGTTCGTTCCAGACAAGAAACAGACCTCTCCAAGATCCCCAACAGGTGTGTGTGCGCACGTGTGTGTGTGTGTGTGTGTTTATGTCTAGAAAGCATGAAATCACCTGGCACACTCTTCTGGACTCATCACTGAAAGTCTTTCTTTACTTAACTGGGCTGTAGTTTCTATGGTTACTGTGGTTGGGGTAAGAGTGTCAGTGAAGGGCATTCCAGACAGGGTGTAGGGGCTCTGGTGTGGAGGGTGTAGGGGCTCTGGTGTGGAGGGTGTAGGGGCTCTGTTGTGGAGGGTGTAGGGGCTCTGGTGTGGAAGGTGTAGGGGCTCTGGTGTGGAAGGTGTAGGGGCTCTGGTGTGGAGGGTGTAGGGGCTCTGGTGTGGATGGTGGAGGGGCTCTGGTGTGGAGGGTGTAGGGGCTCTGGTGTGGAGGGTGTAGGGGCTCTGGTGTGGAGGGTGTAGGGGCTCTGGTGTGGAGGGTGTAGGGGCTCTGGTGTGGAGGGTGTAGGGGCTCTGGTGTGGAGGGTGTAGGTGCTCTGGTGTGGAGGGTGTAGGGGCTCTGGTGTGGAGGGTGTAGGTGCTCTGGTGTGGAGGGTGTAGGTGCTCTGGTGTGGAGGGTGTAGGTGCTCTGGTGTGGATGGTGGAGGGGTGTAAGTGTGTGTGTGAGTGAGTGTAAGTGTGCTCTTGAATATGCAAACTGTTCTTATCCAAGTACAAATCCCCAATAAGAGAACTCCCCAAAAAGGATTTTGGTGAAAATTGAGTGTGTTTCCAGGAGTTTCCTTTTAAGGACTGTAGGGTCATCGTCAGGATGAGAGTCAGGGTCAGGGTCGGGATGAGGGTCAGGGTCGGGATGAGGGTCAGGGTCGGGATGAGGGTCAGGGTCGGGATGAGGGTCAGGGTCAGGATGAGGGTCAGGGTCAGGATGAGGGTCAGGGTCAAGACCCTGTGTCACCACTTTTGTATGTGTTTTTCACTCTGTGTCAGGTGATCACTGATCACTATATGTGATAATTAGTTCCATAAACTCCTAATTTTGTGTCCGTTTACAACGCCAGTGGGTGTTTTAACATCAGGTTAAACTAAACCAGTGACTAGTTTAACATTTAATTAAATCTTGAAATTAGCTAGGTTGGTTAGTTAGTTAGCTAGCTAGCTAGCTAGATTGGTTAGCTAACTTAATTAGTTAGCTAGCTTAGTTAGTTAGCTTAGTTACTTAGTTAGCTAGCTTGGTTAGCAAGTGAGTTAGCTTAGTTAGCTAGCTTAGTTAGCCTAGTACCTGGTATAGCTAATCTCCTCCCCCTCCTTTTCATTAAAATTGATTAACAGCAGCGGTAATATTAAAAGTGTTAGAACTGGAAAAATAAAAAAGATTAAAAATATTTAATAATGCTTCATATAGCCTATACACCAGACTCACACACATGCAGACAATATAAAGATGTAGCCTACAGAACACGCAATTCAGCACTGGTTTAAGATAATGGGGAGATTGTTTTTATCTAAACAATGCAGCAGCTATGAACATGAACACCTTAAAACATTCAGCTATCTCTAAATGCAAATATTTCTAAATCTTTTGTTAACAAATGTTATGCGTGTGTTCCATGTAATGAGTCTTTTGTGAGGTGTGTGTGTGTGTGTTTGGTTCATGATCTGAGCAAGAAATGGACTGTATGTGTTTAATGAGTGTGAGGAGTCTGGTGTGAGGTGTGTGTGTTTGGTACCTGAACAGAGGAAGTGCTCTGTCTGGTTCTCCTGATTGCATGTCAGTTCTCCTCAGATGTTCTGATGAAGCCTAGAGCATGGACACTACAGCTATCACATATTATGCTAAGATCTATTGTATGTTCAATAGTTTATAGCATTTAAATGTATTGGTTATATGTTCATCTTGGTGGGTTCTGTTGTGAGTTTTGAGATGGTGGAAGGCATTGTGCTTCTGTTTGATGTGTCGGGGGGGGGGGGGGGGGGTGTTGTTTGCGGGTGTATGCAGTTAGTTGGTGTGGATGTATGTGCTCTGGGCGTAGGTGTGGGTATAGGGGGTGTGGGTGTGATTTGTGTTTGTGTATGTGTGTGTATTTTAGGTGTGTGTGTGGTTTAGGAGTGGTTGTGTGGGCGTGGTGACAGCAGTCCTGGAATAAGTGGAATTTTTTTCCTTAAAAGGCTTTATTTATTTGTAATTTTTCAAACATTTTTAGTTTTACGTTTTTACATGTACATTTTACATTTTACACAATTCAAAATAGTGTTCTGTGGTGTTTGTGTCCTGTAACATGTCGCTCTGATGGACATCTTGTCTCCCCCAGCGTGTTCCTTCAGGACTTCTTGGCCGTGGGGCGGGAGGGTGATCAGGACCCTCAGATGGAGTTTGAGCAGCTGCCGTTTTCACACCCACTCTTCATCATGTTCTCCTCTGGTACCACCGGAGCCCCGAAGTGCATGGTGCACTCTGCTGGGGTGAGAATGTGTGTCCGTGCGTGTGTGTCTGTGCATGTGTGTCTGTGCATGTGTATATGTTGGTGTGTGTGTGTGTGTCCATGTCTTGTGTGTTGTACATCACAACACATCATCTTTCTCAGAGATACTGTTATTCTTTATGCACAACATATCCTGGCCGTAAATCGTCACACCTTACCAGTACTCCCCACAAGGTGGCAGTATCAGTCCACGGGCAAACGTGCAGAAGCTGGTGGAGTGCTTACAGAAGGGCCCTTCTGCTCGTGCCCTTTCTCTGCGTGTTTCTCACGGCCACATGTGGGAGGCGCAGGTGCTGAGGGCTGGAGTGAGAGTGAGAGTGAGAGTGAGAGTGAGAGTGAGAGTGAGAGTGAGAGTGAGAGTGAGTGAGAGTGTCTCTGCGCTACGGTAACACACAGCAGAGGAAACATGGCCTGACGGCTGACAACAGCCAGAACACTGACATGTCAACTGATATGTCAGTGTTATGTGAGGTCAGACACTTGCGTGTGCGTGTGTGGTGCGTGTCTGTGCGCGTGTGTATGTTTGTACGTGTGTGTGTGTGTCTCAGCTGTTGTGTGTTAATTTTCACAGCTTCTTTTTGTTGGCTTTAGCACTGTTTCTGTCTAATATGTCTCACCAGATGGATAATTAGAGCTATGTATATGTATATGAATACACACACACACACACACACACACACACACTCCCTCTGTCACACTCCGTGGGTAATTAAGGTTGTGTGTATGAAAACAGTGGCAGGCTGAAGTCATGGCAGGCTCTGGAGCGAGCCTGTAATTACAGCTCTGAGGCGGAGGGGCATGGTGTGTGTGTGTGTGTGTGTGTGTGTGTGTGTGTGTGTGTGTGTGTGTGTGTGTGTGTGTGTGTGTGTGTGTGTGTGTGTGTGTGTGTGTGTGTGTGTGTGTGTGTGTCCTCACTGCTGCATACACCTTTAGAGGAGTAATTAGGGCTGATTGCTGCTGGATCTCTCGTGTGAGCCTTTGAGTGGAACACCTTCACAGATCTCCAGCGAGGAGGTTGATGGTGACATCATGCTTTGCTTTTGAGGCTCTCCAGGACGTCACTCTGGAACGGAAACAGTGACTCTGAGTTTGAAGTGCAGGCTGTCTGCTTTACTCCGAGCCTTATGGGAAATGGAGTCCCTTTGTATGCTCGCTTCATGCTCACTGTGGAGGCCCTGTAGTCCCGGCTGGCTACTTGATTGGTTCTTTGCTAGATATGTGTTGTTCTAGATCATACCACGGATGAATTGGGTGCTAGATTCTACCACTGAAGAGTTGGGTTCTAGATCAGCTTTGGTGATAGTGGTTTTTGTTGCGGCTAATTAATAAGACCACAGGAGTGTCAGACACAGTCAAAACATCAACTACTACTGCCGACTGGAGCCAGAGTAGGTGAAGGGGCTGAGTGATGTACCAATAGTGATATACTGGTTACACTCCTGTAGTGTAGTGATATATTGGGTACACTCCTGTAGTGTAGTGATATATTGGGTACACTCCTGTAGTGTAGTGATATATTGGGTACACTCCTGTAGTGTAGTGATATATTGGGTACACTCCTGTAGTGTAGTGATATATTGGGTACACTCCTGTAGTGTAGTGATATATTGGGTACACTCCTGTAGTGTAGTGATATATTGGGTACACTCCTGTAGTGTAGTGATATATTGGGTACACTCCTGTAGTGTAGTGATATATTGGGTACACTCCTGTAGTGTAGTGATATATTGGGTACACTCCTGTAATGTAGTGATATATTGGGTACACTCCTGTAATGTAGTGATATATTGGGTACACTCCTGTAGTGTAGTGATATTGGGTACACTCCTCTAGTGATATATTGGGTACACTCCTGTAATGTAGTGATATATTGGGTACACTCCTGTAGTGTAGTGATATATTGGGTACACTCCTGTAGTGTAGTGATATTGGGTACACTCCTGTAGTGTAGTGATATTGGGTACACTCCTGTAGTGATATATTGGGTACACTCCTGTAATGTAGTGATATATTGGGTACACTCCTGTAGTGTAGTGATATTGGGTACACTCCTCTAGTGATATATTGGGTACACTCCTGTAATGTAGTGATATATTGGGTACACTCCTGTAGTGTAGTGATATTGGGTACACTCCTCTAGTGATATATTGGGTACACTCCTGTAATGTAGTGATATATTGGGTACACTCCTGTAGTGTAGTGATATATTTGGTACACTCCTGTAATGTAGTGATATATTGGGTACACTCCTGTAGTGTAGTGATATTGGGTACACTCCTCTAGTGATATATTGGGTACACTCCTGTAGTGTAGTGATATATTGGGTACACTCCTATAGTGTAGTGATATATTGGGTACACTCCTGTAGTGTAGTGATATATTTGGTACACTCCTGTAATGTAGTGATATATTGGGTACACTCCTGTAGTGTAGTGATATTGGGTACACTCCTCTAGTGATATATTGGGTACACTCCTGTAATGTAGTGATATATTGGGTACACTCTGTAGTGTAGTGATATATTGGGTACACTCCTGTAGTGTAGTGATTATTGGGTACACTCCTCTAGTGATATATTGGGTACACTCCTGTAATGTAGTGATATATTGGGTACACTCCTGTAATGTAGTGATATATTGGAACACTCCTGTAGTGTAGTGATATATTGGGTACACTCCTGTAATGTAGTGATATATTGGGTACACTCCTGTAGTGTAGTGTATATTGGGTACACTCCTGTAGTGTAGTGATGCACTGATTTGAAAATCACAGGCCAATATTTAATAAATTGACAGTTTTGATAAAAAGAAAATACAGACATCCTTAGGATGGCTGTTTTTGCTTCCGTAATTTCTGTGCACTTACATAAGTCTTCATTTGCATAATCTCAGTCTTTATTTACATAATGTAAGCTTTTATTTACACAAGGCTAAACAATAATTTGATCACGTCCTCACGTTGCTCCAGTTGATAGCGGATTTCCTTTGTAGTCTGTCTGCATCATGATTGCTTTTTTCATTTGAAATCACGCACGAGTTTGTCGACCGTTTTAAAATCTAAAAGCTAATTTTGTGCAATTTATTTTTTTTGTTTTTTATTTTGCCAGGATTGATTGATGGCTGATATATCAGGTCTTCCCTTTTTGTAGAGTTCTGGAAATGGTGATGGACAGATCTGATGGACAGGGTAGGGTGAGATGAAGGTGTAACTGTTCATTGGTAATGGGTTGTAGGTCTGAGGTGGGGCAGAACCCTACGGGCTCGTGTGGGGCCTCAACGCTGTCCATGCTGGTTTGGCTGGGGCCTCAGTGGGCCTGCGTGTGGTGTCTGGGGATGGGTGGATGAGTGCTTACTGCTCTCTCTCTCTCTGCAGGGAACCCTTATCCAACACCTTAAAGAACACATTCTGCATGGCAACATGTCGAGCAGTGATGTTATCATCTATTACACCACGGTAGGTAGCTTAATGAAGAAAAAGTCTCACATGTATAGTAGATTAAGCAGAGAGAACCTATTTCACCTGTCTGTCTCTCCCCGTCTGTCTCTCCCTGTCTGTCTCTCCAGACCGGGTGGATGATGTGGAACTGGCTCATCTCCTCTCTGGCTGTTGGGAGTTCTGTGGTTCTCTATGATGGTTCTCCCTCTCATTCCAACTCCAAATGTTTTATGGAACTTGGTGGACCAGCTGGGGTAAGAATGCAGGGAGGGAGTGTGTGCGTGTGTGTGCGTGTGTGTGCGTGTGTGTGCGTGTGTGTGCGTGTGGTGTGCGCGTGTGTGTGCGTGTGTGTGCGTGTGTGTGTGTGTGTGTGTGTGTGTGTGTGTGTGTGTGTGTGCGTGTGTGCACGTGTGTGTGTGTGTGGTGTGTGTGTGTGAGAGAGAGAGTTGTAAGTTCTCTTGGCTGTTGATAGAGTTCTTTATTCTTATCTTTCATTGTGTCTTATAAAGCTGTTAAAATTGAGAACATAGCTATAGGGAATGTGCAGACACACACGCACGCACACACACACGTCTGCTTTAATTAGATAAATTCCTTTAGCTGAAGTGAGCAGACTGAGTGAGTGAGTGAGTCACCTTCCCTACACACCTGTGTGTGTGTGTGTGTGTGTGTGTGTGTGTGTAAGTATATACACGTGTGTATAAATGTATGTGTCTGTATTTATAAACCCATTTATACGCTTAGAATGTCACACACACACACACATAAGACAGCACACGCATTTAGTACAACACAACATACATGTGTACAATCACATCAAGGACAGCACACACACACACACACACACACACACATACACACATACACACACACACACACTGATCACAGCATGTTCACCGCAGGTGTGTGGTATGAGCTGTGGTCTGGATGAATTAAACATGTGTGTCCTCTGCTGCTGTAGGGAGACGTGTGGCCTTAAGATGGGAGAGAAAATAACTACCCCCCCAACTCTACTACCCCCAACTCTACTATCCATCCAACTCTACTACCCCCTCCCAACACTACTCCCCCCTCCCAACTCTACTACCCCTCCCAACTCTACTACCCCTCCCAGCTCTACAACCCTCCCAACACTACTACCCCTCCCAGCTCTACAACCCTCCCAAACACTACTACCCCTCCCAACACTACTACCCCTCCCAACACTACTACCCCTCCTAACTCTACTACCCCCCCCCCACCTCTACTACCCATCCCAACTCTACTACCCCTCCCAACACTACAACCCTCCCAACACTGCTACCCCTCCCAACACTACTACCCCTCCTAACTCTACTACCCCCCCCACCTCTACTACCCATCCCAACTCTACTACCCCCCCAACACTACTACCCCCCCAACTCTACTACCCCTCCCAGCTCTATAACCCTCCCAACATTACTACCCCCTCCCAACTCTACTACCCCTCCTAACTCTACTACCCCCCCAACACTACTACCCCCCCCAACACTACTACCCCTCCTAACTCTACTACCCCTCCCAACTCTACTACCCCCCTCCCAACTCTACTACCCCCCCAACACTACTACCCCCCCAACACTACTACCCCTCCTAACTCTACTACCCCTCCTAACTCTACTACCCCCTCCCAACTCTACTACCCCCCTCCCAACTCTACTACCCCCTCCCAACTCTACTACCCCCCCCCCCCACCTCTACTACCCTCCCACCTCTACTACCCCTCCCAACACTACTACCCCCCCCCCAACTCTACTACCCCCCCAACACTACTACCCTCCCAACACTACTACCCCTCCCAACTCTACTACCCCTCCCAACACTACTCCCCCCTCCCAACTCTACTACCCCTCAGCTCTACTACCCCCCCAACTCTACTACCCCTTCCAACTCTACTACCCCCCCCAACTCTACAACCCCCCCAACTCTACAACCCCCCCAACTCTACTACCCCTCCCAACACTACTACCCCTCCCAACTCTACAACCCTCCCAACACTACTACCCCTCCCAACACTACTACCCCTCCCAACACTACTCCCCCCTCCCAACACTACTCCCCCTCCCAACACTACTACCCCCCCAACTCTACTACCCCTCCCAGCTCTATAACCCTCCCAACATTACTACCCCCCTCCCAACTCTACTACCCCCCCAACTCTACTACCCCCCCCAACACTACTACCCCCCCTAACTCTACTACCCCCCTCCCAACTCTACTACCCCCTCCCAACTCTACTACCCCCTCCCAACTCTACTACCCCTCCTAACTCTACTACCCCTCCTAACTCTACTACCCCCTCCCAACTCTACTACCCCTCCCAACACTACTACCCCCCCCAACACTACTACCCCCCCAACACTACTACCCCCCCAACACTACTACCCCTCCCAACTCTACTACCCCTCCCAACACTACTCCCCCCTCCCAGCTCTACTACCCCCCCCAACTCTACTACCCCTTCCAACTCTACTACCCCCCCCCCAACTCTACAACCCTCCCAACACTACTACCCCCCACCTCTACTACCCCCCCCAACTCTACTACCCCTCCCAACACTACTACCCCCTCCCAACTCTACTACCCCTCAGCTCTACTACCCCCCCACCTCTACTACCCCTCCCAACTCTACTACCCCTCCAACTCTACTACCCCTCCCAACACTACTACCCCTCCCAACTCTACTACCCCCCCCCAACTCTACTACCCCCCCCAACTCTACTACCCCCCCCAACTCTACTACCCCCCCAACACTACCCCCCCCTCCCAACACTACTCCCCCCTCCCAACTCTACTACCCCTCAGCTCTACTACCCCTTCCAACTCTACTACCCCCCCCCAACTCTACTACCCCCCCCAACTCTACAACCCCCCCAACTCTACAACCCTCCCAACACTACTACCCCTCCCAACACTACTACCCCTCCCAACACTACTACCCCTCAGCTCTACTACCCCTCCCAACTCTACTACCCCCCCACCTCTACTACCCCCCACCTCTACTACCCCCCACCTCTACTACCCTCCCAACACTACTACCCTCCCAACTCTACTACCCTCCCAACTCTACTACCCCCCCCAACTCTACTACCCCCCCAACTGTACTACCCCCTCCCAACTCTACTACCCCTCCCAACACTACTACCCCCTCCCAACTCTACTACCCCTCCCAACTCTACTACCCCTCCCAACACTACTACCCCTCCCACCTCTACTACCCCTCCCAACTCTACTACCCCTCCCAACTCTACTACCCCCCACCTCTACTACTACCCCTCCTAACTACCCTCCCAACTCTACTACCCCTCCCAACTCTACTACCCCCCACCTCTACTACCCCTCCCAACTCTACTACCCCCCACCTCTACTACTACCCCTCCTAACTCTACTACCCCTCCCAACTACCCTCCCAACTCTACTACCCCTCCCAACTCTACTACCCCCCACCTCTACTACCCTCCCAACTCTACTACCCCTCCCAACTACCCTCCCAACTCTACTACCCCTCCCAACTACCCTCCCAACTTTACTACCCCTCCCAACTACCCCCCACTTCTACTACCCCCCCCCCCCCCCACCTCTACTACCCCTCCCAACTACCCCCCCACCTCTACTACCCCCCCAACTCTACTACCCCTCCCAACTACCCTCCCAACTCTACTACCTCCATCCCATTCAGTACCCCTTACCGTTGGAATTTAAACTTCAAGGAGACAATGTCGGCTGCTTTGTACTCTGTGGGGCCGTAGAGTCCGGGGCGAGTCTGCTCATTCCAGTTAGTGTGCACACTTGTTACGTTTGCACACTCGTTTTGTAAATGTCTGTCAGCTGGACCTCTGCTACTTTTCTACCCCTGAGGGTGCGACCCTTCCCCTGAGACCTGGGGAGGGAAACCCCTTCATTCACAGCCACCTTTGGTAGAACGTTACGCCTCCTATTAAAGACAGAATAGCCCGCAGCTGTTAATCCGTGTGTTAGTCCTGCCAGCCTGCTGGATTATCCCGACAGCAGAGCGTCCCGGAGAGGGTAACAGGACACTGAGAATGTTGGGTTTGCTGAAAGGTGACTACGGCGCTGGTGATGGTGTTGGTGTAGCTGCAGCAGACTGACGGGGTAATGGTGTTCTGTTGTGACATGGCTACGGTCTCTGTCATTCTGTGGCTGGCATCGCTCTGGAAACGCAAAAACCCCATTTCATCTTGTAGACAAAAAGACATCTGGATTCTCTTCTTACATCCTAAACAACCAATTACCATCCTCGTCTTGCCACCTGCCACCAATCACCTGTGAGCAGGATGTTGTCATGGCAGCAGCTCATAAGACAGACAGTTTACTGTTCCGAGCTCCTTCTCGTCATATTTCTTCTCTTTCCTTTGGCTTTTTTGAGCCCAGTGTGTGGTGTTCAGGTGAGCGAGAGGCTCTGAGGGTGGACACACTACACAACTTTTAAAATCCGAACAGATTTCACGGTTGTTGTTCAGAACACAAGTGCATCATGGACAGAACGTACACGTAACTGTTTTCATTGCAGAACAAGATACAAATATCCTCACAATCATGTCACGGTTCTTGGCTCGTGCGTTTATATACGCAGACGTGCTGTATGACGTGGGTCATGTTGTGTACGCAGACGTGCCGGACGTGAGACATCTCTGAGGAGACGCAGGGAGGAGACGCACTGAGGCCAGTGTGGGGCTAACTGTTCCTCCGTCTCCGAGCTCCACCCCAGCGTCTGTGCGTCTCCGCACCGTTATTATTTTGTTCTTATTATTTTCGTCTTATTATTTTGTGCGTATGGCTCTCTCACTGGCTGCTGCCTGTATCAGCTGCTCAATTACACTCACACTGCAGGACCCGTGAACATCTTCAGTCATAAATATCAAACATGTTTGGTAATAGCAGAACTCCAGTCACTTCAGTGCTCAATCGGAGCTCTAAGGTCTGATTTTTCCTCTCACACTACCAGCTAATCGTCACGTCTGCTCACGTCCGCTCACGTCCAGTTCTCTTGCGATAGTCTGGAACTATAGTGTCGAACTAAAGAGGCGATCTTTCTTATTGAAATGTCTTGTTGTGTTGGTGCGTCCTCAGATCAGTCCTGCTCCTCCAGCACCACACGCACCTGCTGTAAAGTGCACACGTGGAGAGCTGGAAAACAGCATCCAGTGTCTGCTAAGAGAAGGCGGAGTATTGACTTGCTGTCAGGCGTTGACCTCTGACCTCCGAGGGCTTTGACCCCATGGTGTTTCATCACCACCTGCCTGATTGAGTCTGGAGCAGGTCGCCCGGGTCACAAGATCAATCCCACTGCCCTCGCAGCTTAGCCAACAAACTGATCTCAGAGCAGTTCTAGATCCCTTCATCAGCGAGAGGCGGAGAACTTCTAGAACTTTCTCACCTCTTTCAGTAACGTGAGATCGAAGTTATATGTAAGTGATTCATTGGCAGGATGTTGTGGTGGATGGATGATGTGGTGTTGTGTGAACGTCTCCTTCGGGCCAGTAGTGGTCAGTAGGTCAGCAGGTCAGTATTGGTACCCCGTCTGTGTACCGGGGTGGTTTCGTCTCACGGCCCTGTTAGCGAGTTTGAAATGCGACGGTGTCCCGAGAACGTGTGTGCAGTGTTTGTGTGGTCTCCCCACGGAGCAGTCTGACTCTACAGAGTTCTGCAGTGCTGTGTTTCAAGTTCTGGTCGTGTTTGGCCGGTGTCCTGAGCGTGTCAGCACCGTGCCGAGCTGTCTGCTGAAGACAGGCTGTTCCAGGTGTCCCCTCCCCCGCTCTGTCTCACACACTCCCTCCCTCTTTCCCCTCAGGATAACCATATTTGGCACCGGGGCAAAATGGCTGTCTGTTCTGGAGGAGAGGAACCTGAGACCAGGTGAGCTTATCTCGAGCCAGACGTCACCGCAGACGGAGAGGACAGACCCTCCGTCTGTCTTCCTTCTGTTGGACCTGCGTCCCCCCCCCCCCCCCCCCCCCGTGCGCTCAGGGTCCCTGTGGAACACTAATGAGCCTCACAACATGCTGTCCATTCATGATCATTCACTTCATGTTCTTAACTCCTCACTCCTCCTCCATCGCTTTGCTCTCTCTCTCTCTCTCTCTCCCTCTTTCTCTCCCTCTCTCTCTCTCTCGCTCTCTCTCTCTCACATTTAGCCCGTTAGCTATAATAACGCACATTTATTCCACTGCTTTCTTCACCACCTCTCAAGAGACTTCAGGCGCGCTCGCTAAACTGTTGCCTCTGTGTGTCCGTGCATGCGTGCGCTGGCGTGTGTGTCCGTGCATGCACATGTGCATGTGTGTGTGTGTGCGCGTGCGTGTTAAAGGTGTTTCCTGTATGTCTGTGGCTCCTGACATTTTCGGGCGACATCTGCTCGCCCTGTGGGGAGCAGCCCTGCCCCTGAGAGGAAGGGTGCGAGACCCCACGTCCGCAGGCCCCGCCGTGGCGTCTAACCCCAAACCCAGCGGACGACACGCTCGCCTGCGTTTCAGTGCAGTTTAACATGCTTCATAATTCATAGCCCACCTGACTCTGGCCCATCTGCTGCCAGACAGCGCAGCAGTTTGATCGCAGTTCTACACAGAGTCAGAACCGTAGCTCTGCGGCTCTGGGACGGTCCGGGAGG
>NC_135213.1:34290824-34310824 GCF_052324685.1 Brachyhypopomus gauderio | reverse complement strand
CTGACCCCTCCCCCTCACATTAACCCCTCCCCCACTCTGACTCCTCCCCCTTATTATGACTCCTCCCCCTCACACTGACTCCTTCCCCACACTGACCCCTCCCCCTCACACTGACCCCTCCCTCCCGTCACTCTGACTCTCAGATACTCTGCGTACATGAATGCTTTGAGATTAATTTTACATGCTTGTATAATATTCTAGAATAAAGTGTGTGCGTGCGTGCGTGTGTGTGCGTACGTGCGTGTGTGTGTGTGTGTGTGTGCGTTACAGGTAAGCCAGTATGGGGACAGAGTGGAGAGCTGGTGTGTTTGAAGCCAGTGCCGTGCCAGCCTACACACTTCTGGAATGATGACAACGGCAGCAAATATCATAAAGCGTACTTCTCCACCTTCCCAGGTGGGCGTGGCCCTGGGGTCATGGGGTCATGGGGTCATGGTTGGGTGGTTAGGGAGCTGGTCTTGTGACTGGAGGGTCGTGGGTTTGATTCCCAGGGCCCGAGCCCATGACTGAAGTGCCCTTGAGCAGAGCACTTAACCCCAACTGCTCCCTGGGTGCTGGGCTAGGGCTGCCCACCGCTCTGGGTATGTGTGCACCAGTAGTAATTACTAGTGTATGTGTGTGTGTGTGTGTGTGTGTGTGTGTGTGTGTGTGTGTGTGTGCGCTCAGGTGTGTGGGCCCATGGTGATTACTGCAAGATCAACCCCCAGACTGGAGGACTTGTAATGCTGGGCCGCAGGTGAGACCCCACACCCCGACCCCACACACCTGACCCACTGTTCACTTTATCCACTGCTTTGCTGTCCCATGTGTTCTGAGTCTGATTCTTTAAACACAGCAGTATCATTCATACTTCATCCTTCCTGTCTTTGTTGTCAGTGATGGCACTCTGAATCCTAATGGTGTTCGCTTTGGCAGCTCAGAGATCTACAACATTGGTAAGATCACGATGGTGCCCCGTCTTCCCAGTTAACACTCCCAGTGCCCAGTCACATAGATCAGCAGTTGCTGGTCTTCTTTTCCAGTGGAGGCCTTTGAGGAAGTGTCCGACAGCCTGTGCGTCCCGCAGTACAACAGCGATGGGGAGGAGCGGGTTATTCTGTTTCTGAAGATGGCTCCCACTCAGGTGTTCAGCGCTGACCTGGTGGCTCGGATCCGCAGTGCGGTCCGCGTAGCCCTGTCCGCCCGACACGTCCCAGCACTTATCCTGGAGACCAAGGACATACCAGTACGTCCACACCACCTCTCTCTCTCTCGTCCTTGCGTGCTCTCTCTCTCTCTCTCTCTCTCTCTCTCTCTCTCTCTCTAACTATAACCTTCTTTTTCTCTCTCTCTCTCTAACCATAACCTTCTCTCTCTCTCTCTCTCTCTCTCTCTCTCTCTCTCTCTAACCATAACCTTCTCTCTCTCTCTCTCTCTCTCTCTAACCATAACCTTCTTTCTCACTCTCTCTCTCTCTCTCTGCTTCCCTCTATCTCTCTCCTCTCTTTCTCTTACCCTAACCCTTATTCTCCTTTTTTTTTCTGCCATTCATTATTTTCTCTTCTCGCAAGTGTAAGCACGCACGCATGCGCACACACACACACACACATACACACACACACACACACACACACACACACACACACACACACACACACACACACACACACACACACAGAGTTTCCACCCACTCTCCATGCTCAAGTGTGTGTGTGTGTGTGTGTGTGTGTGTGTGTGTGTGTGTGTGTGTGTGTGTGTGTGTGTGTGTGTGTGTGTGTGTTTCAGTACACAATCAGTGGTAAGAAAGTGGAGGTGGCAGTGAAGCAGGTGATCGCCGGTAAAGAAGTTAGCCAGCGTGGTGCCTTCTCCAACCCAGACTCACTGGAACTCTACAAGAACCTGCCTGAGCTCCAGAACTTCTGAACTCCAGCTGGACCCACCCACTGGAACCACAGACCTTCTGAACTCCTGCTTCTAGAACCTCTGAATCCCATTCAGAGACTCTGAACACCTCTCCAGCACTAACATACAAGACTCTGTTGGACCTTCTAGTGACCCTACATGATTGTAGAGGCTCCATGCTATACTAGCTGAGAGTTTTCACACAGAGAAGAAACCTGCACCCAACTCCCAGCAGCAGGACTAACTCACCTCCCATCCACCTGTTTTTCGATCACTCATGGACAAAATGGCTGAACAGTGATGCTTGTGTCATTTGTGTCTGCTGCTTTTTTGTGGAAGGTGGCTTTATGACTTGGCTTTAAGTGTGTTAGAGAGCACTGTGATATATCACCTGCCTATAGAGGGCGCTGTTAGAACAACTTGATGTGAAGTAGAGAGAACATTCTGGAAGGTGGAGCAGAGGCGTGGTCTGAGGATTACATGGGAGGGGCTTCTGACGGTGAGATGGCAGATTTCACTTTTACTGGATGTTTTATGACGGTTGCTGTGACTTTAAAATAGTGGCTTTAGCTTTAAAATAGTTCAATGTTGTCAAGAGCAGACAGTATGGGTCTCAGTTTTATGTGTTCATAAATTCCTGAACCTTGGTACCCGTTACAGAAGTTCCTTCGTGTCAGAGGAGCACGAGGAGTTGGTGAACAGATTGTTATTTCATGGTCGTCATGGTTAACCCTTTCCTCAGTAGCATGGTCTGGTGACTTGGCTTGGTTGTAGAACTCACTACTACTGAGGGTGGACGTTTCCAAAGCTACGCTGTGGTGGTGGGAGGGGGAATTCTTTGTCAAAGTAGCTGGGTTTACTTTAGTAAAGTGTACTTTCTTAAGGGTTAGTACCAGTCCCTTCTGTCGGACCCTCTGTTATTGTTTGGGAAGATGAACACTAAATGTCTGTTGGGTTTACTGGTCAGTTTCTCCTGAATGCGTATTTTTGGGTTAGGGGTTAAGAGTTAAGGGTTAAGGGTTAGACACCTTGGTGCCTGAGGTTGTGTTTTTCTTCTTGAGGTGTGAGACAGATACTGTGTTTGGTGCTTGGTGTTAAAGTAACCAACATATTCACCAAATTCTGCAACCAAATATTTTTGTGTTTATTATTTTTTAAAGATTGTGTTGACCATTTTTTATACTGTCTGAAGCTAGACTTTATATATGGGATCTATATTGGAGTTCTCAAGGGAGAGAACGTGTCAGATTTTAAATTGTCCTGGATCCCGCTACAGAAAGTTCAGCCTGCCCCGCTTTACTCGTGTCTGGAATGTCCTGCTCACAACACTGCTGCACGTCTGTGTAAAGTACACTACAGCTGTACACACCAGACACACACCAGACACGAGAATCTATAGAGCTGCTTTTGTACAATACTTTTACTGGTGGATGAGAGTGAACAGTGGCATTAGTGAATGGAGACGTCCAATGGAAGGAACCCTGGAGGAACCATGAAGGAACCCTGTGGAAAGGACCTTCTGCGCACAGACTGAGCCCCCAGCCCAATGGACCCAACCCCCCCACCGACCCACAATGGACCGGGCCATGAGATACCACCTCCTTGTCTCTGCATGCTCTGTGTGCTCACTAATATATAATCCCTGGCAACAAAAATATTAATCAGAGTATGATTAATTAATAGCACACACACACACACACACACACACACACACACACACTAGTAATTAATAAAAAGATGGCACTCATTTCAGATCTTAGCCAAACTCTCTTTACCTCCTGGACTCCAAAGTCCTGGACTGGGCATTTATTGCTATTTAATTTGTGTCGGAGACAGCCATGTCCATGCCATGTGGTCCATGTAAAGTCTGTCTATGCCATGTGGTCCATGTAAAGTCTGTCCAAGCCATGTGGTCCAGGTACTGCAGGTGACTGAGCTGTTGCTCAGCTACAGGAACGTTTCCGTTAACTACCGGAGATTACAAAACCCAGGAGTGGATTTTGAGTTTGAGGTCGACCTAAATCCATCTGTCACATTCCTTCATGTCTCCTGTGTTATGGTTTTCCCTCTTGATTACATGATGTACCTACACAGAAGCTTAACTGGATGTTTGTTTATTAAGATGTTTTTAGGTTATATAATGTATTAAAATTGATTTAAATGTCCAGTGTACATGAAAAGATACTCTACTGACTAAAATATTTCTGCTTTGAAAGAACTGTGTTGAGCAGTTGTTATATGTGAATACTTATATGGGATTACACAGCCTATATACACCATCACACCAACTTCAGCAGTGACGGGTGAAGTGAATAGTGATTGTCTTGTTGGAGTGGCTCCTGTCAGTGGTGAGATACATTAAACAGGATGTGAACAGTCAGGTCTTGATATTGACTCAGAGTTTCAAGCAGACGCAGTTAAGCGTGAGGTTCTAAGTGTCTCTGACGAGGGCCAAACTGTATAGAGAAGAGAAAGCCAACCCTGATGAATCAGAGCATTCTGCTACATCGTGTGTGTGTGTGTGTGTGTGTGTGTGTGTGTGTGTGTGTGTGTGTGTCGCTTACCTGGGGAAGAGGTGGCACCAGGAGGCATCATGGGAAGAAGGCAAGCAGGCAGAGGCAGTGTGCTCTGGGTCAGGTTCTGGTTCTGATCAGGTTCTGGGTCAGGTTCTGGGTCAGGTTCTGGTTCTGATCAGGTTCTGGGAAACTGGCTTCTGCCATTCATGTGGATGCTACTTTGCCACATTACACATATCTACCCAAGTACCACCTACCTACCTGAGTACCATGTACCTAAACATTGTTAGGGTAGCACTGCCATGGAGGAGCGTGCTGGATCTCCAACTGTGTCCTCTTTCAGAAGAACACGAGGAAGACTTGGAGGCAGGGCCAGCGCCAAAACATATACAGTGAGGGGGCGTCATAAAATTTCGGGGGGGCGAACGTAAGTTGTTGAGCGGGGGGGGTTGCGTGTAACGATTGTCGAGCGGCCGAGGGGGCACCATGTAGCGATTGTTGTCAAATAAATGGGTCTTATTTTTTACATTGAGGGGGCGGGACACCTCGTGGCGCCGGCCCTGCTTGGAGGAACCGTGGATACTCCATGGAGACTCAACCACACAACCTGCAGGACTGCTGCTAACACTGAGGTCCCAGACATCACAGGACACAGTGTGTACGTGTGTGTTTGTGTGTGGGGACTCCTTAAATGGGTCATCATGTGTTATCATGGGTATCATACGAGGGTTGTACTCCGTATAGTAATAATGGTAAATAAATGATTAATCAGAACAGTTTGTGAGTGTTAACGGTTACATTTACGTAGAGCCTGATGTCCTTAGTGTAACTAAAGGACTTGTATTTATGCTTCAGGAGGACGTGCAGTTATTTGGCGTGTCGGACATCTCAGCTCTCTAATGACCGGTGTAGCTGTAGTCTTTCCATCACCTGCTCAGTGTGTCAGAAATGAGCTGGATGTTTCTGGGACGTGATTATGGCTTTGGCTGGAGATGGGAGTGGTGGAGCGTGCTGGGTGGAGGTGGAGCTGATTGGGAGATGTCTGCACCCCCCTCTCGCTCGGAGTACCACGCAACGCCTCCATCTCCGTACCTGCTGGTCTGGAGCGCAGACGGGCGGAGACCCTGACGGGTACGCGGGGACGCTGAAGACGGCGAGACACGTGGGCGTCTTCGTGTCCCGCTAGTCCCGCTCTCCGCCCTGGTGTTTCTGCTACCACGATCGAAATGAAATCGTGACGAGGGGGGGCTTGTGGGCGGGGCTGAATCCACACATGGCTGGCTCCAAAGAACGATGACATCATCACCATATGAATAGTCATGTGAGGAGAGGAGCAGGCGAATGCAGACATGAGTGTGTTGAAGGAGGGAAAGAAAGAAGGTGAAGAGAGCAGAACGGGGGTCGGGAGTGTGTGTGTGTGTGTGTGTGTGTGTGTGTGAGAGAGAGAAGCATTGTCACCTCTGTCTTGCTGTAGATGATTGAAATGTTCAGACGTGCTTGTCTGTAAATTGCCTCTGCTCAACATCTAATCTCAGCACAATCAGACCACTTGCAGAGAGCACTTTATATTTAAGAGTGTATGTGAGCGTGAGCGGGAGAGACGGAGCTCCAGTGGAAGGTGGAGGTGGTGGCAGACGAATACACGCAGGCAGGGAGAGAGAGATGTAGAGATGAAAAGAAAGATAGAGGGAGAGAGATAGGGATGTTAGGAGAGAAGTGAACTTGGTGTTCCTTCCTCTACCAGAAACGGCATCAGGGAGCATCTGAGGCTCAAACTTCCACCGGGTGTAGTGCACTAGTGTAAAGAAAGTAACTGTAGTGCACTAGTGTAAAGAAAGTAACTGTAGTGCACTAGTGTAAAGAAAGTAGCTGTAGTGCACTAGTGTAAAGAAAGTAACTGTAGTGCACTAGTGTGATGAAAGTAGCTATAGTGCACTAGTGTAAAGAAATTAGCTGTAGTTAACAGTAGGACAGTAAGTGAAGCAGGACAGTGCGAGAGGGGCAGGACGGTGCGAGAGGGGCAGGACGGTGCGAGAGGGGCAGGACGGTGCGAGAGGGGCAGGACGGTGCGGGAGGTGCAGGACGGTGCGGGAGGTGCAGGACGGTGCGGGAGGTGCAGGACGGTGCGAGAGGGGCAGGACGGTGCGAGAGGGGCAGGACGGTGCGGGAGGGGCAGGACGGTGCGGGAGGGGCAGGACGGTGCGGGAGGGGTAGGACGGTGCGGGAGGGGCAGGATGGTGCGAGAGGGGCAGGACAGTGCGGGAGGGGCAGGATGGTGTGAGAGGGGCAGGACGGTGCGAGAGGGGCAGAAAGGTGTGAGAGGTGCAGGATGGTGTGAGAGGGGCAGGACAGTGGGGGAGGTGCAGAGTGCCTCTGTTTTGCCCCAGGCCTTCAGCTGCTGACATCAGGGCTGTTGTGCAGAGACTTTAATTAGACAGGGAGGCTGAATACAGGGAAACAGCACGCAGGAACATTCACAGGGAGGAGCATCAGCTGGAAACGGGATGTGTGTGTGTGTGTGTGTGTGTGTGTGTACCTGTGTGTGTGTGTGTACCTGTGTGTGTGTGTGTACCTGTGTGTGTTTGTGCATGAGATGTGTGATCTTTGCTACATTGGACTTCACAGAAAGTCCAGACTATGTATTTATCTCCTGCCACACACGTATAGTATAAATATGTCCTCCATAGGTACTAAGCTATGACTGTTAAAAGCGGTTCTGTCTCCAGAGTGTTGGAGTGGACATGGTCTCCTAGTACAGGGGTGTGGTTCTGTCTCCAGAGTGTTGGAGTGGACATGGTCTCCTAGTACAGGGGTGTGGTTCTGTCTCCAGAGTGTTGGAGTGGACATGGTCTCCTAGTACAGGGGTGTGGTTCTGTCTCCAGAGTGTTGGAGTGGACATGGTCTCCTAGTACAGGGGTGTGGTTCTGTCTCCAGAGTGTTGGAGTGGACATGGTCTCCTAGTACAGGGGTGTGGTTCTGTCTCCAGAGTGTTGGAGTGGACATGGTCTCCTAGTACAGGGGTGTGGTTCTGTCTCCAGAGTGTTGAAGTGGACATGGTCTCCTAGTACAGGGGTGTGGTTCTGTCTCCAGAGTGTTGGAGTGGACATGGTCTCCTAGTACAGGGGTGTGGTTCTGTCTCCAGAGTGTTGGAGTGGACATGGTCTCCTAGTACAGGGGTGTGGTTCTGTCTTCAGAGTGTTGGAGTGGACATGGTCTCCTAGTACAGGGGTGTGGTTCTGTCTCCAGAGTGTTGGAGTGGACATGGTCTCCTAGTACAGGGGTGTGGTTCTGTCTCCAGAGTGTTGGAGTGGACATGGTCTCCTAGTACAGGGGTGTGGTTCTGTCTCCAGAGTGTTGAAGTGGACATGGTCTCCTAGTACAGGGGTGTGGTTCTGTCTTCAGAGTGTTGGAGTGGACATGGTCTCCTAGTACAGGGGTGTGGTTCTGTCTCCAGAGTGTTGGAGTGGACATGGTCTCCTAGTACAGGGGTGTGGTTCTGTCTCCAGAGTGTTGGAGTGGACATGGTCTCCCAGCTTCAGTGGCCTTTTGTGGATGAGACCGGATGTTGTGATCAGTGATACTGGCGGAGAAGTTGCATTGTGATATTTTAGTTTGTTTTAAAAAATATTACTGGGGGGGGGTAAAAGAAGTCAAACATTCACCTGGAAAAACTATTGCTTAGCTAACTACCACTCTAGTGGGAAAAGATGTGATAATAAAACTGACACGTAACATACTTATGAAACATGGTAAGACATGCTGGTGGAAAATAGATTAAAATCGACTGGCATCTTGTCCAAAATATTCTAATTTGTTGAATTTTGTGAAAGTCATTTGCTTGTTCATGTTCTTCACAGCACACAGAAAATTATGAACTGTTATAGGGCTCATTTGCATATTGCTGTAATAACAATACTCCAAAAGGCCGCCGGTGTTGTGAGGATGAGCAAACGCTACACTGTGTCACCCTAATTGGCTACATCTGCTCCAGCGGATTCTTCTGGCTTTGCTGACTGCTTTCAGACTGAAGGAGTTTTGCCCTGTTTTCTGCCCCTCTGACCATCCTGCCCCTCAAACCCATCCAGCCTCGTGCCTACCGGAGAGGGCAGTTCTCGAGTCACACACCTGCCCCGGTCGCACACCTGCCCCGGGCGCACACCTGCCCCGGTCACACACCTGCCCCGGTCACACACCTGCTGTGTGTGTTGTTGGTTTTTGAGTTCGGTCTGGTCTGTGCATCTGTTAAGACTCAAATGTTTTGGGTTAAATGACCCGTTTCCAGAAAGTATGAAATGTGTGATTTTTTATACTATTAGCATGCTATGCTAGTTTAATGTTTATGGTAGTGAGTGTGTGACCCAAGTGGATGTGTCCGTGGTGTTATGTGTAGTGTTACCTCCATGGATGTGTCCATGGTGTAACCTCTGTGGTGTTACCCACATGCATATATCTGCATATGCATGTGGGTATATAATACCTACATGTATTTCTCTGTGTTACCTGCGTATAGGTGTCTGTGGCGTTTTCTGCCTGCTGTGATATCTCCAGTAAAGCCATTTTTACAAAACATACTCTTCCAATTTATCATAGTGTTCCGTTGTTTTATAGACATCTCCTCCAACCCTACTGAAATGACTGAGCTGAAAAATAATTTAAATGCTTTAAAAAAAAACTAAAAAAAAAAAAAATGTGTTTAGAAATGCCTTATTTTCAGTTTAGGATTACTGCAATCTTGCAGTTTGAAAACAGATTACACGGCTGTCACATTTTCATCTTTAATACACAGATCTCTCAGTGTCATGTTTTCATCTTGAATACACAGATTACACAGTGTCACACATTTTCATCTCGAACAGACACCACATACAGTGTCATGTTTCCATCTCAAATTCAGGGATTACAGGGTTACGTTTTCAACCTGCTGTCTTCAGGAGTACTGTGGTACTGTGAGAGGCACTCCCTGCTCACTAACACACCTGTCAGACATTATCACCAGGGAGATCATGCCCAGGTTTGGTTAATGAGTGTTACTAGACACAGACGGGTTTGGCTAATGAGTGTTACTAGACACAGACGGGTTTTGTTAATGAGTTTTACTGGACACAGGCGGGTTTTCTCAGGACAGGTGTCAGTTGTTAGTTTTATAATATGTCCAAAGCTTCTGTTTCTGTTGTTTGTTTGTTGCTTGTTTTAGCATGTTAACATCTTTGTCCTCCATGTTGCATGCATGTTATAACCAGATTGATTATCTGTCAAAGGGACCTGATGTCATTTATTCGGACTTGTGCTTACAAACTAGTGCCTAATTCGTCACTAATGTATCTATTGTATCTCTGATGTGAAGCACTTTGTATTACGCCAGACGTGATCGTAGAGCGCGGAATAGTGTCAAGGTTTATATGTAATGACACTAAATGATAATTTAAAATTATGACTGTTGCATTCCATTGTAGCCTCTTTTTTGATTAGATGCTTAATGAATTTTGAGGGCTTTAAAAAGACACGGCTGACATATCACTGTATAACTAAGACGTCGTTGATGTATCACTGTATATCTAATCTGACAGTGTTCAGTCTGCAAAGTAATCAACAGAAACAGTGTGATAGAGGCCAGCACACGAAATTACAAATGACATTAGGAATGAGTGAATCTCTCCCTCCATCTCCCTCCCTCTCTCTCTCCCTCTCCCCCTCACTCCACCCCCACCCCTGGGTTTTCAGTGAGGCTCAGAGAGGCTGTAAAGTCTGCTCTGCTGAGTCCAGATTACTGACAGCTAAAATGCCTGTTAAGTAGAGCAGCGAGGAGGCGCTGGCGTGTGTAACGCACGCCGTCTCGACGCCTCTCACCGCCCGGCTCCCACTAGCTACCTGACTCCGTTCTGAATTACATCAAGATGTCAGACATTAAATGATCCTTTGACTTAAAAAGTGAGCTGTTTATATGGGTGGTTTAGTCTAGAGCCTGACGGAGGAAGCTGCAACTTGTTCATTTATCAGTATTCACATTTTATTTTTATTTTAAATGTCCGTCTCGTGATTTTTCTCGTGCTTCACTTCCTGGAGGTCGTTGGAGGTGGCAGTCGTGCCGTGTCACCTCTCCTGCTGAAGAAGGGATCTAAAGCTGAGGCCCGTCACCAGACGCTCCTCCTCTCCTGCTGAAGGAGGGATCTAAAGCTGAGGCCCGTCACCAGACGTTCCTCCACTCCCCCAACCTTGGTACAGCATCACTGAGAGCTCCCACCTGACTGACCATGTGACCATGGAGCCTCTCCCCCTGCCCATCCCTCTAAGAGCTCAGGTCTTAGCACTGGTTCCTCATTAAAGCTGTATGGCAGTCATATATTCCAGTGGCAGGATCTTCCTGGTTGTACAGTTATTGCTAACAATTATAAAGGTAATAAAATAAACCCTCTCTCTCTCCACACACACACATACACACACACACACACACACACACTTGACTGGCCCATCTCCTGTTCTCTCTTTCTGTCTATTACACATACACACACACTCTAGTAAAGTCACTGTGGCTTTTTCTCTGGTTTTGTAAACATATTCAATACATTAAGCAATATTTATCTCATTAAATATTAATTCTGCAAATATAAATACATTTCATACCCCCGTGTGTAAGCTGCTTTAGTTCCTAGTTATGCATTTATGCAGGTATGTGTTCAATCCATTAAGCTGTTTTTTTTCTGGGAATTTTGAGTGTTCAAAATGTTGTTGCTCCATCAGTTATGAGTTATGAGGAGGTTTTGTAGGACTGGTCAGTTTTCTGTAGCAGGTGGAGCTGGTGGAGGAGTGATGGTGAAATCTACACCAGGACCTACTCTGCTACTCATAGAGTAGACATGGAGGTGTGGGACTGCAGATCATGAGAGAGGAACAGAGATGGAAGATGGACGTGTGGGGGGGGAGGAAGGCAGAGGCACTACACTCAGTGACAAAATGGAGACAGGCACATTTGCATGAAATTGTACCAGGCTGTGTGTTTGTGTGTGTGTGTATGTGTGTGTGTGTGTGTGCGTGTGTGTGTGTGTGTGTGTGTGTGTGCGTGTGCGTGTGCGTGTGTGTGTGTTTGTGTGTGTTTGTTTGTGTGTGTGTGTGTGTGTGTGTGCGTGTGTGTGTGTGTGTGTGTGTGCGTGTGTGTGCGTGCGTGGGGGGGGGGGGTAATTGTGGTGCTTTGTGGTGGAAAATGTAGCAAAGAAATACATCATTATGGGGGAAAAACCCTCTGGAAATCAAACATCAACTCTGAACGTCACCAACGTGAAGCATCACCAGCATGTGGGATGAATATGTTAAACAGTTCTGTCTGTTTACTCAAGATCATTACCCATAATTAGGTAGAAAAACATCATAATGTAACCAAAACACAAAGGTAAACACTCCTGATGAGCACAGCTTAACGCACAATTCATAAACATATAGGCCTATACAGATATACATATATATACAATTCATATAGATATATAAAGATATGTAAAATGTATATAAAGGTAAATAATTTTTTAATTATAATAAGCTAGTAATTTTTTCATAATGCATAGATACATTTTTTGTTACTCATTTCAAAGGCCTCACAGCGGTTCGGTAGTATGTCGTGCTGTGAACAGGCCACTTAATTGCTTATTGGGCCTGTTTATGCCCAAGTGCGGTTAGTTCAATTCAAATCAAATCAATATTGATCTGGATGATGCTTTTTATAACGTGTTGTCACAAAGCAGCTTTACAGAAATTAGGATTACAAAGAATCTGCGTCCAGGCCCCTACTGAGCAAGCCAAAGGCCACAGAGACAAAGGAAAAACTCCCGAGATGAACCCTTACCCTAACCCTCAGAAGAGCTCCCCGCCACTCAAAAACCTCGCCACTCAAAACCCCAACAGTCAAAACGCTCCCTGCTAAAAAACTTCGCCACTCAAAAACCTCGCCACTCGAATTTACATGCACCGTGACTGCGTGTCTGCGCCGGCCTGTACCGTCCCGGCTGCGCGGGCCGCGTGCCTCTAAATCCCAGGCTGAATTAGACAGATAACGCACGTGTGCATAATTCCGCATGAATGCTCCACTAGGGCGGGAGTTACTCGAGTTGTTTTTTCCTTCCTTGTTGCATTTTAACCTCCAGGGTGTTGCCGCTGAACGCGGAGTGCTAAGGCCGCGCGTGTGCAATTTGGCCGTCGTCGGTTTGTGCGTGAAGTCGGGCGTGAAAATGCAGGGAACACCTAATGCACGTCTCAGCCTGAGACTCAACACCAGGACTCCTCCAATTCCTCCGATGTGTTCAAATAATTGCAAAGGACACAAAACAATTTCAGCAAATTGCTCTGTCGCCTATGCCTATGTTACACGCAACACACACACACACACACACACACACACACACACACACACACACACACACACAATCAGTGACAGGACAGGGATGGTGTGCACTGTTGGGCTAAAGCTTCCCTCACACACAACTGCTGGCTGCACTTCAGTGGATTTTCACTGGTGAAAAAAATCACATCCTCAACCAGACAAGTTTGTTTAGCATTCACCTGAAACGCCCTGAATTACAGTCCCCTGGGGCAAAGGGGTAAATATTTCAGCAGTGGGACTTTAAACACATGAATCAATGTACAAGCATTCTCTCTCTCTCTCTCTGTCTCTCTCTCTTTTCTCTCTCCCTCTCTCTTTTGAATTAGGATCTTGCACAGCGGTGGGTGCCCTTCGACTGAACTACAGTGAGGTGGGGATGTGGAGGCATGAAACTGGAGGGAGGGAGAGAGAGAGGGAGGGAGAGAGAGAGGGAGGGAGGTAGGGTTTTAATTGGTCTGAAATCAGAGCCATGACAGGTGCAAGGGACAAGGAGTGTTTTGTGGTCAGTAGTTAGTTTTGTGTCGTGAGTTTGCTGTAGTCAAAAGGGAGACTACTGTAGTCAGTAGTGAGTTTGCTGTAGTCAGTAGTGAGTTTGCTGTAGTCAGTAGTGAGTTTGCTGCAGTCAGTAGTGAGGCTACTATAGTCAGTAGTGTTTGCTGCAGTCAGTAGTGAGGTTGCTGTAGTAGTGAGCTTGCTGTAGTCAGTAGTGAGGCTACTGTAGTCAGTAGTGAGTTTGCTGTAGTCAGTAGTGAGTTTGCTGTAGTCAGTAGTGAGGTTGCTGTAGTAGTGAGTTTGCTGTTGTCAGTAGTGAGGTTGCTGCAGTCAAGAGTGAGGCTACTGTAGTCAGTAGTGAGGTTGCTGCAGTCAAGAGTGAGGTTGCTGCAGTCAGTAGTGAGTTTGCTGTAGTCAGTAGTGAGGTTACTGTAGTCAGTAGTGAGTTTGCTGTAGTCAGTAGTGAGTTTGCTGTTGTCAGTAGTGAGGCTACTGTAGTCAGTAGTGAGTTTGCTGCAGTCAGTAGTGAGTTTGCTGTAATCAGTAGTGAGGCTACTTTAGTCAGTAGTGAGTTTGCTGTAGTCAGTAGTGAGGTTACTCTAGTCACTAGTGAGTTTGTGAGTTTGCTGTAGTCAGTAGTGAGTTTGCTGTAGTCAGTAGTGAGGTTGCTGTAGTCAGTAGTGAGGTTACTGTAGTCAGTAGTGAGGTTACTGTAGTCAGTAGTGAGTTTGCTGTAGTCAGTAGTGAGGCTACTGTAGTCAGTAGTGAGTTTGCTGTAGTCAGTAGTGAGGCTACTGTAGTCAGTTGTGAGTTTGCTGTAGTCAGTTGTGAGGTTACTGTAGTCAGTAGTGAGGTTACTGTAGTCAGTAGTGAGTTTGCTGTAGTCAGTAGTGAGGTTACTGTCAGTAGTGAGGTTACTGTCAGTAGTGAGTTTGCTGTAGTCAGTAGTGAGGTTACTGTCAGTAGTGAGGCTACTGTAGTCAGTAGTGAGTTTCCAGCACAGTCAGTACAAGAGGGCAAGATTATCATGAATGGTGGAGTCCAACTTGCAATTGACTGTAAAATGTATGGCAGGCTATTACATATTTATAATCATATAACAACAACACCTCGATAATAATAGGTGTACCTCATAAAGTATCTGAATGTAGTAACTGTCTTTGCTAAAGAATGTGTGTATGTGTGTGTGTGTGTGTGTGTGTGTGTGTGTGTGTGTGTGTGTGTGTGTGTGTGTAGGGGGGTGGGGGGGGCATGTGTGTGTGTGTGTGTGTGTGTGTTGTCCACAGGTTGTAGGTTGTATGCAAGTAGCATATTAACTTTAATAATATGTTTAATATAATCAAACAAAGTTTGAGGTTAAAGTTCAATGTGGCTACACAAAGTATTTGTGTTTATTACATTTGATGTAGTAGACAAGATGCTTTGGCGGTTTGAAGCTTTGGGGGTTACCGGAGGGGGTTACCGGAGGAGGTTACCGGAGGAGGTTACCGGAGAGGGTTACTAGAGGCAGCTGGTAATTGTTGTGTTTTTATGAGTGGTGGGAGGAGCTCTGTGCCTACATCAGTGAGGCTAGACCACACCTCCTTCAGATCATTATTTACTGAGTTAATAAATGTGCTGCATAATTAGCATTCATCAGGGTTAATTAGGTGAGCTTGTTAATTTGAGATGTTATTAACAGATCTCCTGCATTTTGGGCTGTTTTCTGTCCTTCATGCTATGAACACGCAGTCAAACAATACAGAATACCCCCCTGACTGTCCCATTAACAGATCTCATTATGTCATTAACAATCAGACCAGCAGACACATGACACAATGATGAATATTCATGACAACCTGCCACTTCTTGGGTGTGTGTCCAACAACCTGCAGCCCAACCATGCTGTTGTCTCTGTTCAAATATGTGTGGGGCTCTGAATATGTGATTGTGTGTTGGGTGTGTGTGTGAGTGTGTGTGTGTGTGTGTGTGTGTGTGTGTGTGTGTGTGTGTGTGTGTGTGTTTATGGCTGTAGGAGAGAGGGAGAGATTGAGGGGTAATGAGAAATGAGGAGACTGTGGTGCATATCAAACCTGGTCTCCCCCATTGCTTTGTGGGTGTTGCAACAGAAGGTGTCTGTGTCTCTCTGGGCGAGTAGGGTTACTGCATTATGGTTCACACCAACACTGAGGCGACAGTGCAGTGTGTGTGTCTGTGTGTGTGTTGTGTTCGTTGTGTGCCAGTGTGTGTGTGTATGTTGTGTATCTGTGTTTTCAGTGTCCTAGTTGTGTGTTGTGTGTGTGTGTGTAGTTCTGTGTGCGTGTCTTACTCTGCACTGGTTAAAATGATTCTGATGTTCATCTTTGCTGCTTAAACCATACAGCCATTTTGTTTTAAAATAGCAGAAATATTCCAGTCACATTTTCATATAGACAACCTGCATGTTTCAAAATCTTCAAATTGTAAATGAGCTAACCCTCACTTAGTACGCCTGTAAATGAGCTAACCCTCACTTAGTACGCCTGTAAATTGTCAACAGATGTCCTTTGAAGTCATTTCCAGTTGTGCGTAGACATCGCTCCAGCTCTTTGTCTGCCTAAGGGAGGTTCCTCGTCCTTTATGCCCAGTCTCGGAGCTCCTCAGCTGGGGTAGCCTTACACGCCGCCCCCACCCTGATGGTACCTGGTGTGGGGTGTGTGGTGCCCATATGCCAGGCTGAAGGTGTGATGGCACCATCTGCCCACAGACACACAGCACCCGAGGCGCCGCACCAGATGGTCCAGACGTTGCCAGCTGATGCAGTAGTATCAATAAACACAAGTATCAATCCGTTAAGCATCACTCTCTTTTTCCTCGTTCTCTCCCACACTCTCCTCTCCTCCTCTTCCCTGTCGCTCTTTCTTTCACATCTTCTTGATTTTCATTATTTCTCTCCGGTTTTCTCCCTTTCTGTCCCCTGCCTGCTCTGTGTAGAGATCCCATCAAAATGAATCACAGCAGCTTCTGTGGCAGTCAGCACGCCTCGTCCTGCCTCACATCACCGCAGAGCTCAGGAAAACACAACCACGCTTCCTACAAATCACTCGTTTGGCCTGCCATCACTCAAGCCTGGCGTGATTCAGCTGCTGAAATATACTGCGAGAGGACAGTGACGGTAGAACACGAGACCTTTGGGTCATGATACCTCCAGAGTCTGGAGAAGACCATCGCACCATTGCCGGAGAAGACCATCGCACCATCGTAGGAGAAGGCCAGCACAGGAGAAGACCATCGTAGGAGATCCACGCTCATATCTCTGCAGAACTTTACTAGAAGAAAATGAGTTGCAGGTGGCTCAACTTCTTGAAATTCCATGGCAGTGCCTCTGAAACGGAGGCTGGTTCTTCCCTAAGACCCTTGAGGTGTCCTTCATCCTCTACCCCTCATTCTTTTGCCACCTCGTAACTCCGTGGGCCGTAGGCCATGAAATCTACCTGCCTTTGGCTGGGAGCCAGAGGGAAACTGGATTAGGGGCAGCAGGCAAGATTGCGCCTTTAATAGAAGTTCTCCACTGAAACTCTTTCTCAGACTGTAATGGGACTCACTGCGTGTCTCAAGAAGTGATCCATCATGTCAAACGGCTGAAAGTTCTAGTGAATTCTGTTTACTAGCTTTTAGTGTTTGCCATTTCCTGCCTTTTTCTCTTACAGTGAGCACATTCTGCTTCGCGATTACTGTCAAAACAATTGTGTTTTAGGGATTTTGTCACATCATAGCAATGTGGAAAATGTCGAGGCAAATTCTGAACTGGGATGAGTGCGGGAAACTTTATTATGCATGGATCTGAGTGAAGGTACCCTCTCCTAGAGCAGTCAGAGAGAAGAAAGCCATGGTGGTTTGGTGCAGGGGGAATGTCCTGTGTTCAGCAGATCCATAGTCATTAAACGAAAATCTCTCCTTCACCTCCAGACTCGCAGCAAACCATAGAAACATTCTCCAACAAACAGAAACAAATGAGAGGTTGGTGTAAATAGCCCAGGTGTCACTGCAGGGACGTCACTGCTCCGGGTCGCCTGCTCACACCAGCTTCTGTGGTTTATCTGAACCTTCTACAACCACCATTAGAATGTGTTTGGTGAAAAATGACAGTGTTTGGTGGAGGTTTTGTCAGTCTGTTCTCCGCCTCTGCCAAATATTGATAAGATGTTTTAAAGACTAAATTTTTTTGTTTCCCGAGAAATGTTTATCTGAAATGAATTAAAAATTAACTGATGGCATTTTTTAAACCTTCATGGACCAGATTTGCAATTTTTACATACAACAGTTTACAGTTACTACGCCAACAGTGCATTTTATATAATTTTATTTTACGTATAAAAGCATATGTTAAACAGTAAATAATGCATTCACATTTTCAGTACATTTAGTTAGAATACTTTGTGTGTGTGTGTGTGTGTGTGTGAGACAAAGAGAGAGAGAGAGGAGAGAGAATGAGAGAGACAGTGAGAGGTGTTTGAGTGCATCACATGAGATGGAGGGAGAGAGAGATAGAAGAGAGCGAACGAGAGAGACAGTGAGAGGTGTTTGAGTGCATCACATGAGATGAGCTGTTGTAAATATGCATAGATGCACGAGTTACCTTATAAATATGGGATGAGAGAGAAATGTAACATATCTATTCTATCTGGAGACCTTCTATGCAAACGCAGAGAACAACGGAAGAAGAAGAAGAAGAAGGAGTGGGGGGGGTGGGGGGGAAGGAGTCATAAAGATGCTGTCAGGGTAAACAGAAGTTACAGAGGCAGAAGAATAAAGTTTCTGTAAGTTCGGAACTGGAGTGTGTGTGTGTGTGTGTGTGTGTGTGTGTGTGTGTGTGTGTGTGTGTGTGTGTGTGTGTGTGTGTGTGTGTGTGTGTGTGTGTGTAGTGTTTTCATTCTAAACCTGTCTGTCCAAACACAGCTTTACAGATTTGGCTCTGGTGCTGGATCCACTCGTTACAGCCATCTGCCCCACACCAATCTCCCCCACACTCAGTGGGGCAGTTATCTGCCCCACACCAATCTCTCCCACACTCAGTGGGGCAGTTATCTGCCCCACACCAATCTCTCCCACACTCAGTGGGGCAGTTATCTGCCCCACATCCATCTCTGTCTCTTCTGCCTCAGGTGGAACTGAGCCTGGAGGTGAGTGTGTGGGTGGGTGGAGGTGGAGGTGAGAGTGTGTGTGGGGGTGAGTGTGTGTGTGGGTGGAGGTGGGAGTGAGAGTGTGTGGAGGTGGGGGTGAGAGTGTGTGTAGGTGGAGGTGGGGGTGAGAGTGTGTGTGGGTGGAGGTGGGGGTGAGTGTGTGGGTGGGTGGAGGTGAGAGTGTGTGTGGGTGGAGGTGGGGGTGAGAGTGTGTGTAGGTGGAGGTGGGGTGAGTGTGTGGGTGGGTGGAGGTGAGAGTGTGTGTGGGTGGAGGTGGGGGTGAGAGTGTGTGTAGGTGGAGGTGAGAGTGTGTGTGGGTGGAGGTGGGGGTGAGTGTGTGGGTGGAAGTGGGGTGAGAGTGTGTGTAGGTGGAGGTGGGGTGAGAGTGTGTGTGGGTGGAGGTGGGGGTGAGAGTGTGTGTGGGTGGACGTGGGGGTGAGAGTGTGTGTGGGTGGAAGTGGGGTGAGAGTGTGTGTGGGTGGAGGTGGGGTGAGAGTGTGTGTGGGTGGACGTGGGGGTGAGAGTGTGTGTGGGTGGGGGTGGGGGTGAGAGTGTGTGTAGGTGGAGGTGGGGGTGAGTGTGTGGGTGGGTGGAGGTGAGAGTGTGTGTGGGTGGAGGTGGGGGTGAGAGTGTGTGTAGGTGGAGGTGAGAGTGTGTGTGGGTGGAGGTGGGGGTGAGTGTGTGGGTGGAAGTGGGGTGAGAGTGTGTGTGGGTGGAGGTGGGGGTGAGTGTGTGGGTGGGTGGAGGTGAGAGTGTGTGTGGGTGGAGGTGGGGGTGAGAGTGTGTGTAGGTGGAGGTGAGAGTGTGTGTGGGTGGAGGTGGGGGTGAGAGTGTGTGTGGGTGGAGGTGGGGGTGAGAGTGTGTGTGGGTGGACGTGGGGGTGAGAGTGTGTGTGGGTGGAAGTGGGGTGAGAGTGTGTGTGGGTGGAGGTGGGGTGAGAGTGTGTGTGGGTGGACGTGGGGGTGAGAGTGTGTGTGGGTGGAGGTGGGGGTGAGTGTGTGGGTGGAGGTGGGGGTGAGTGTGTGGGTGGAGGTGGGGTGAGAGTGTGTGTGGGTGGAGGTGGGGTGAGAGTGTGTGTGGGTGGAGGTGGGGTGAGAGTGTGTGTGGGTGGAGGTGGGGGTGAGTGTTTGGGTGGGTGGAGGTGGGGGTGAGTGTGTGGGTGGAGGTGGGGTGAGAGTGTGTGTGGGTGGAGGTGGGGTGAGAGTGTGTGTGGGTGGACGTGGGGGTGAGAGTGTGTGTGGGTGGAAGTGGGGTGAGAGTGTGTGTAGCGCTGTTTGGCTTTAATTCTGGTTCATCATTACTGTTTGTGTCAGAAAACACCAGCACAGCAATTGAGTCTCACTTTACAATCCAGGGCCTCATTGTCAGTGTTATAGTTCATGTTGTCCTGGAGTTTTGTACGTTTACTGGTGCACATCCTCTGCATGCTCTGTGTGTGTGTGTGTGTGTGTGTGTGTGTGTGTGTGTGTTTGTCTGGTTCATAGTTGGATTTGTGTTTTGAGTTTGAGAGTGTTCATGGGGAACGCTCAGTTAGGGAGTGTTCATGGAGCACACTCAGTTTGGGAGTGTTCATGGAGCACACTCACTTTGGGAGTGTTCATGGAG
>NC_135213.1:34278324-34285824 GCF_052324685.1 Brachyhypopomus gauderio | reverse complement strand
GTGTGTGTGTGTGTGTTTGTGTGTGTGTGTGTGTGTGTGTGTGTGTGCGCGCGTGTGCGCACGCGTGTGTGTGTGTACGTGTGTGTGTGTGTGTGTGTGCGTATGGAATAAGACATTTAAACCTTATTCTGAAAGTTCTGCGTTCTTTGTCTTTCTGAAGTGAAGTGTGTGTAGATGCTCATGACACATAGATGTCCTTCACAACACTACAAGAACTCTCCGATTCTCTTAGTCTGGTACTGCTTTAAAACAACAGCAAGGAAATAAAACAGGACAAATATAACATCAACATTAATCTGTTCTGCATTTTGGCCCAGTTAAAATAAACTAAGATTCAAATACACTTTGCACAAAAGCAAAATGTTCCAACCTGTATAATCAGCCACTGAATGTTAGACATTTCGGCAGAAGCGGAGAGCAGACTGAGAGTATTATTAGTGTACTACAACACAGACAAATAATGATATCATGACATAAAAAGCAAATGTCCCCGCCTTTAGTCGGTTTCTACCAGGACAGTTTGCGCGCCGCACCCTTTAAAACACTGTTGTAATCGCATGCGAATGCTGCGACATTTCCCCTCAGTTCCACAAGGGTGCGCTACAACTCCTCCGTTAGAGAGTTGCGAAAGATCCTGGCGCAGACACGATGAAAGAGGTGTGTGTGTGTGTGTGTGTGTGTGTGTGTGTGTGTGTGTGTGTGAACGCGCGCGCGCACACACACACACACACACACACACACACACACACACACACCACATGTAGTTATTATTTATATATATATATATATATATATATATATATATATATATATGTATATATATGCATACATACATACACACACACACACACAGAGATAATTAAATAAAAACATTAATTATTTATATACAAATATACATTATACATATACAAATATTAATTAATATACATTTTAGACAAATATTATTATTATATTTTATTGTTATAATATAATGGCCACATGGGAAAATCATTTTAAGTTTTGTGTAAGAATGCATATATTTTTAAAGAGGTCTTGAGCTTTTTGTCCTTATATATATTTTAAATCTCTAAGAATAATTTAAAGAACACATTACGGGTTCAGTTTTCTACCTACAGCGGCTGTACAGAATCCAAAACTGAGTAATAATTCTCCTGCGTTGTAACCTGGTTATGCGTCCCTCCAGCCTGGCCACATGTTTGAGAGCGTGTTCGCGCATTTGATTGGCCCTCGTCGACTTTTCCCCTTTTGTGCACCTGTCCCCTTGGAACGGAACTATTGGCTTTCTAACTTGTCACTACAATCCCGCCTCTCCACGCCTGTGGCGCCGGAGCGCCCGCTCGCTCTCAGCCCTCTCCCCCGGATAAGTGTGCGGCGAAGTTCATTTGCTGAAAGCTGAGATAAAATCAGTCGCCTTGATGCAAACCGAGCGCCCGAACTGCTGCGCGAATTTCAGAGCGCGTCCGGTTCTGCGAGTGTCTCAGTTCTTACGACGGAGTCGTAGCACGCGCGTCTTTACGGGCTCGCGCTGAGTTTCAGTTCAGCCGGACCACCCACTTGGCCTTTTAAACTTTTCTTTTTTCCCCATAAAGCGAACGCCTCAGCAAAATGTGAAGAAAACAGCGCTGGATGGTTTTTTTGTAAGCGAATATTGTAGTGGATATTTAGTGAAGGCTTGGTTCGCCTGAGGTACCAACCGAGTCCAACGGATCTGAACGCGATAGAACTGGACGCGGATTTTGGGACTACCAGTAACTGCGTAACCCAAACCATTCGGATTATGTCATTCATGCAGCAAATGTTTATGTCGGACACGAGAAAAGAGCAGGCGTAGTGGTTCCGAGAACATCAAGGACAGAAATGATGTGTGTAGGGACTGAGAGAAGGCGCGCGAGCCTGCTTCGTCCCGTGCTGCTGCTCGTCGCGTGCCTCCGCCCGGGTAAGAAACACTCGCGCACATAAACTTGTTGCAAGGCTGTGTCACGTATAACTGCAAATTAAACACATTAAAATGTCAGTCATTTTGCAATGCACTGTAAAAAAAAAGTTAAGCTCTGATTTTGACCAACTCTTTAACATCGCGGTACAGGCCAGTTTAATTAGTTTTAACAGCACGCGCCATCGTGCATGTGCTTTTTCCCTTAAAATAATTTTTGTCTCGTTCGTGTAAACACGTTTTTGTTTGGGCGTCAGGGGGAATAACAGACGCTTTCGATGTAGTCTTGCGATTCGTCGAGCAAAATTAATAACGGAATCTTTCGGTTCCGAAGCGCACCTGGCGGGTTCGCCGTCTGATAACGCCGTTTGCGCCTCTGGCGAACCTCCAGCCCAACAAACAGGTAACAGCGTAACTTACTCACCAGCGAGACCAACTATGGAAGCACAACAAACAAACAAACAAACAAACAAAAACAAATAAATAGAAAATCACTGTTTAAAACCACTAAAGTGACTTATTCTTATATTGTCACAATGTTTATTTTGACTGCGCGGTATTATTATGTTCCTGTGCATGTCTGTGCGTTTATAGAAAATATACGTTTTCAGTATATTTCCTCCTAATATTATTAATTGCAGAGATGCTTATTAATTAAGGATACGTCTATTTGATTTAACTGCAAATACAAAATATCTGAAGAACAAATAAACAGTTTGCGATCTTACTATGCGCTGTAGAATACAGTACTACACACTTACTGTGATTATTGACCATTTATTTCGACACTGGGGAAAAACTTCCATCATTAGTGTTTTGAAGGGGACGGAGAGTGTTGCGGTCTCACGCGTGGCTCCTCCGCCGGTGTGTCTCTGGGGGCGCGAGACATGACGGGCGTATTGAGGACGCGTGCGGGGACAGTCGGCAGTACCGACGCGGGTTAGTTTAAGTCCGTAAACCCCGCTGATAATTAGACCTATATGAAAAGAAAAAAGAAGAAAGAAATAACGTCAGCCACCTTCAGCTGACAGCTCCAGGGAGGCGTGTGCGCGCGGGACCTCTGGCCCCCGGGCGCGTGCCTTTGCGGTCGGCGCGTGCGGACGAGCGGTGCAGCCGTCAGCGGGCTGCACGCGCGAGCAGTGGCGCTGCGCGCGACGGTAACGTCTCTCTTTGGGAAGCGCCAAGCTCCGCGAAGATACATTATTGTCTGTCCCTAAAAAAGAAAGGCGTCTCGGTCCACAGTAATCATCCGTGTCAGTCTTCCCACAGTTTTACCCGTTCAAAGCCCGAACGTGTTAACACATGAAGACAGTATTTGATAATATGTCGGGTAGGCGCCAGGCTGAAGGGTCCTGGGCCTTCACCGGCTTTGAGTAAAATGGCGCTTTTCTGTTGAACAAAGACGAAGCACGTGCCGCAGAAACGACCAGCTTATTGCATTTATTAATGGCTGGAGCTGACCCACTGGCCCCGCGCCACTATTTTTATATACACCGTCCCAGCAAGTCTGCAAGTGGACGCTGCATCCAAACAAGTCATTAAACTGTGTGTGTGTGTGTGTGTGAAACAGAATGTGTCTTTAGAAAGAGATAGCACTACATGACCTGGCCCAGAAATCTATCATCCTCATCATCACTATCATCACCATCATCATCATCATCAGTGTGTGTGTGTAACAGTCTGTATTGTGTGTAATAATACAGAAGGGAGTGCACAGTCCTCTCTCTCTCTCTCTCTCTCTCTCTCTCTCTCTCTCTCTCTCCTCTCTCTCTCCCTCTCTCTCTCTCTCTCTCTCTCCCTCCCTCTCTCTCTCTCTCTCTCTCTCTCTCTCTCCCTCTCTCTCTCTCTCTCTCTCTCTCTCACACAAACAATATTATTTTGGTGGAAGGATTAATTTCTCTACATTTGTGTGGTTGTGTTCTCTGATGTGTGTGTACATGTGAAGCGCTGTGAGGTGGGGTGGAGGTGATGGAGGTAGTGGGTGGAGGTGCTGTGAGGTGGGGTGGTGGTGTCGGAGGTAGTGGGTGGAGGTGCTGTGAGGTGGGGTGGTGGTGTCGGAGGTAGTGGGTGGAGGTGCTGTGAGGTGGGGTGGAGGTGATGGAGGTAGTGGGTGGAGGTGCTGTGAGGTGGGGTGGTGGTGTCGAAGGTAGTGGGTGGAGGTGCTGTGAGGTGGGGTGGAGGTGTCGAAGGTAGTGGGTGGAGGTGCTGTGAGGTGGGGTGGTGGTGTCAGAGGTAGTGGGTGGAGGTGCTGTGAGGTGGGGTGGAGGTGATGGAGGTAGTGGGTGGAGGTGCTGTGAGGTGGGGTGGTGGTGTTGGAGGTAGTGGGTGGAGGTGCTGTGAGGTGGGGTGGAGGTGATGGAGGTAGTGGGTGGAGGTGCTGTGAGGTGGGGTGGTGGTGTCAGAGGTAGTGGGTGGAGGTGCTGTCAGCTCCACCGCTTGTTTGTGGGGCGTCAGACAATTTTACAAACCGCTGAAGTGCTGATTTGTGCAACGTCAGCGAGGTACAGCGCATTGCAATTTTTCAGAATGTAACAGGCGTGAAGCGCGCGCACGCACACACACACACACACACACACACACACACACACACACACACACACACACACACACACACACACACACACACACACACACACACACCTGCGGTCGAGGAGCTGCTTCTCTGAACGACTCCAGGCTTTAATTGACAGGAGCAGATAGAGAAGAGAGAAGAGCTGGTCAGAGGGCCCGCCGACACACACACACACACACACACACACACACACACACACACACACACACACACACACACACACACACACACACACACACACACACACTTCAAACCTGCAAACCTGCACCAATATGCTCTTACACAGGAAACATATTGACATATCTGTGTGTGTGTGTGTGTGTGTGTGTGTGTGTGTGTGTGTGTGTGTGTGTGTGTGTGTGTGTGTGTGTGCTGGCTCTATCTGTTCACTTGCCTCAACAACAAAGCCTGAGGTGTGATTAAAACTGTCAGGCCATTGGGCTGTCACACACACTTAGCAAAACACGCACCCTAGCACCCAGTTTGCTCTCTCTCTTTCTCTCTCTCTCCCTCTCTCTCTCTCACACACACACACACACACACACACACACACACACACACACACACACGCACACACACACACACACACACACACACACACACACACACACACACGAGAGACTCATCTGCAAGCTGAGCATGGAGACCATATGTTGCAGGGCTGATACTAAGACTTTTAAGGGAGTGTGTGTGTGTGTGTGTGTGTGTGTGTGCTCTTTAAGGGGGTGAGTTTGTGTTTTGATGGCTGGTCCTTAATGGGATGAGTGTGTTTTGAGGGCTGGTCTTTAATGGGCTCAGTGTGTTTTGATAGCTGGTCTTTAATGGTGTGTGTGGGGGGGGGTAAGTAATGGTTATGATTGGTATCATCTCTACTTTAATTGAGATAATGACCCAGAGACAACAAAGACCCATGAGGGCAATTTTTTTTCTGTTTTTTAACATCCTCCTATTTTTCTTCTGAAAATGCAAATATTCTTTAATATCTCTCTCTCTCTCTCTCTCTCTCTCTCTCTCTCTCTCTTCCCTCCCCTTTCTCTGTAATATCCTTTTGTGTTGTTCAGGCCTCTTGAAAGACTCGGGAGAAAAGTGTGCTTAGCCTAAACGATTTTCCATTACAGCTGCAGAAAGGCGAGTTAGCCAGGATCCCTCTCACAGCCGTAATGAAACTGAAAACTTTCATCTCAGCAAATTGATTTCTGTCTGAATCAGAAAAGAAGAATGAAGAGAGAAAGAGAGGAGAGAGAGAGAGAGAGAGAGAGAGAGAGAGAGAGAGAGAGAGATTAGAGGATGAGGAGTAGTATGACTTCAGGGAATCGGAAGGCGCTTTTAGTTCTGATACTGACACTTTTAGGTTGTTTGCACAAACAAACACGTTCCAGTACTACAGGGTTTATTCTCTAATTTGATCATTCATTCATTCATTCAAGTGTTGCTTCCTTTGTTACTCATGTGAAAGCTTTTGGTCTGGATGTGGGTGCTGGCCGGACAGTACCGCTGTGCCTAACACAGCGGAGTGAGGGGGGGTTGGGGGGAGGGGGGGTTAGGAGTCTCAACAAGGGCTGAAGCAAATTCGGCAAATTGGAAGAAGGAAAGATTGGATGGATCGATAGTTACAATAACAACAGCAGCAAATGAAAGAAAATGACCAGCCGAATGTGCAAAAATGAAATGAAAGAAAACGAACGTCGGCCTGTGTGTGGCAGGAAGGAGGTGCTCACGTCGGCATGTGTGAGGCAGGAAGGAGGTGCTTACGTCGACCTGTGTGTGGCAGGAAGGAGGTGCTCACGTCGGCCTGTGTGAGGCAGGAAGGAGGCGCTCACGTCGTCCTGTGTGTGGCAGGAAGGAGACGCTCACGTCGGCCTGTGTGAGGCAGGAAGGAGGTGCTCACGTCGGCCTGTGTGAGGCAGGAAGGAGACGCTCACGTCGGCCTGTGTGAGGCAGGAAGGAGACGCTCACGTCGGCCTGTGTGAGGCAGGAAGGAGACGCTCACGTCGGCCTGTGTGAGGCAGGAAAGAGGTGCTCCTCACGTCGGCCTGTGTGAGGCAGGAAAGAGACGCTCACGTCGGCCTGTGTGAGGCAGGAAGGAGGCGCTCACGTCGGCCTGTGTGTGGCAGGAAGGAGGTGCTCACGTCGGCATGTGTGAGGCAGGAAGGAGGTGCTTACGTCGGCCTGTGTGTGGCAGGAAGGAGGTGCTCACGTCGGCCTGTGTGAGGCAGGAAGGAGGCACTCACGTCGGCCTGTGTGTGGCAGGAAGGAGACGCTCACGTCGGCCTGTGTGAGGCAGGAAGGAGGCGCTCACGTCGGCCTGTGTGTGGCAGGAAGGAGACGCTCACGTCGGCCTGTGTGAGGCAGGAAGGAGGTGCTCACGTCGGCCTGTGTGAGGCAGGAAGGAGACGCTCACGTCGGCCTGTGTGAGGCAGGAAGGAGGTGCTCACGTCGGCCTGTGTGAGGCAGGAAGGAGGCGCTCACGTCGGCCTGTGTGTGGCAGGAAGGAGGTGCTCACGTCGGCATGTGTGAGGCAGGAAGGAGACGCTCACGTCGGCCTGTGTGAGGCAGGAAGGAGACGCTCACGTCGGCCTGTGTGTGGCAGGAAGGAGACGCTCACGTCGGCCTGTGTGAGGCAGGAAAGAGACGCTCACGTCGGCCTGTGTGAGGCAGGAAGGAGGTGCTCTCTTCGTGGCTTTTGAGCACATGGCCAGACTGCCTTCTGTCATTTACAAGTTATGATTAGCAACTCAATTCTGATGTTTTAATTTTACAGATACATGCACTCATGGTGTTTAGGTATTTATCAACATTATGAGTTGTCCATGCACACACACACACACACGCGAATATAAGTACATGTATTGAATTAAGTGTCACGCAGTCTTGGCTGCTTTGTAATTATGATTTTCTCCCCATCAACAAGTCACTGTCTGTACTGTCCCCCAGAGAGAGAGAGAGAAAGAGAGCGAGAGAGAGATAGATAGAGAGAGAAAGAGAGTGAGAGAGA
>NC_135213.1:34235824-34273324 GCF_052324685.1 Brachyhypopomus gauderio | reverse complement strand
GTCTGCTATGGCTCGGCCGTTGGAGTGACCCCTGCTGGCTGGGCGGTGCTCACACAAGTCTTATACGGTTTCGATTAGATGTCTGGTCCTCTCCTGCTGGAGCATGCTGGCACCTCACTCAAGGGAGGCCTGCGATGCTCATGTGGAGGAGTTGTGGCTGAAGCAGGTCTGGAGTAGTTGTGGCTGAAGGGGGTCTGGAGGAGTTGTGGCTGAAGCGGGTCTGGAGGAGTTGTGGCTGAAGCAGGTCTGGAGGAGTTGTGGCTGAAGGGGGTCTGGAGGAGTTGTGACTGAAGCAGGTCTGGTGGAGTTGTGGCTGAAGCAGGTCTGGAGGAGTTGTAGCTGAAGCAGGTCTGGAGGAGTTGTGGCTGAAGGGGGTCTGGAGGAGTTGTGGCTGAAGCAGGTCTGGAGGAGTTGTGGCTGAAGCAGGTCTGGTGGAGTTGTGGCTGAAGCAGGTCTAGAGGAGTTGTGGCTGAAGGGGGTCTGGAGGAGTTGTGGCTGAAGCAGGTCTGGAGGAGTTGTGGCTGAAAGGGGTCTGGAGGAGTTGTGGCTGAAGCAGGTCTGGAGGAGTTGTGGCTGATGCAGGTCTGGAGGAGTTGTGGCTGAAGCAGGTCTGGAGGAGTTGTAGCTGAAGCGGGTCTGGAGGAGTTGTGGCTGAAGCAGGTCTGGAGGAGTTGTGGCTGAAGCAGGTCTGGAGGAGTTGTGACTGAAGCAGGTCTGGAGGAGTTGTGGCTGAAGCAGGTCTGGAGGAGTTGTGGCTGAAGCAGGTCTGGAGGAGTTGTGGCTGAAGCGGGTCTGGAGGAGTTGTGGCTGAAGCGGGTCTGGAGGAGTTGTGGCTGAAGCAGGTCTGGAGGAGTTGTGGCTGAAGCAGGTCTGGAGGAGTTGTGGCTGAAGCAGGTCTGGAGGAGTTGTGGCTGAAGCGGGTCTGGAGGAGTTGTGGGTGAAGCGGGTCTGGAGGAGTTGTGGGTGGGCTCATACGGACACTAATCACCCCCTCTGCCTGTCCGATTGTCTGTGGGGGTTTGTCATGGCTGCAGGAATCTGTTGCTTGAGTCAATTCCTACAACCTCATGGACGCTCATAATGAGATTAGAACAGCTAATTACCCAAAGGTGAATGCTGGGGAGGTTTTTACAGTGTTGACCAATTAGATTAGAGGAATCTGATCCTCTCTATGGACTCTAGTATGCAGGATTAGGTAAACAGTGGTAGACACGACCAGCCTAAGTGGTTTTGATGAGTAATTCAGAGCTGGTTAGGCATGATTTCCTTTGGGTGGAGTCTCCAGCGCTATATATATAATATATATAATATCCAGCACCATATTAAACATTATATTAAACTAGTCAGAGAGTGAGATATGTCTTTTTTCCCTCTCTCCCTCTGTCTGTGTCTCCGTTGGGCTGTGTAAGTGGTGGTTACCTCTCTGATGCCCCTGAGGGAGGTAATTATGGAAAAGCAGAGGAGAAAGTAATCAGTTATATCAGCACCCCTAACCCCTAACCCCTGACCCCTAACCCCTAACCCCACTCACCTTCACCCTTTGCTCTTTATCACACTCTCCTCTTCATCACCCTCTCCTCCCTCTTCATCACCCTCTTTCTTTTTCTTTTTCTCTTCTCTTTCCCAACTTTCTTTTTTTTACTGTTTTTCTTGTTTCTTTGTCTTTCTTTTTGGTTTATTCTCTCTCTCATCCTCTCTCTTACTGTCTTGGTCTCCCTCTCTTTCTCTCTCTCTGCAGTGTGTGTGTGTGTGTTTGTGTGTGTGTGTGTGTTTGTGTAGAGGTGCACAGTCTGCCCCAGCAGTTGAACTGTCTGATGTTAACAGGAGAGTGGTGAAACAGGGTCATGAATGGAGTGAGGGTGTTCACACACACACACACACACACACACACACACACACACACACACACACACACCACAGCATGCACGCACACACACACACACATACACAAGCACACATCCTCGTCCTCCTTCCTCACACACACACACACACACACACACACACACACACACACACACACACACACACACACACACACACACACACACACACACACACACACACACATTCTCTCTAAGGCTCTGCACAGCCACATAATTATCAATATCATTACATTTGGATAAAGTTGCAGTGCAGTTGAGAATTGCATTTCAGACATTTGACAGCTAACTCTTATGACAGGATGTGTGTTAGAATAGGTCTAATATTTACATTAGTCTGCTAGCAATGTTTAAATAGTTAAAGATTTATTTAAAAATTAAACTCAGAATAAATTAAGAACAAACTCTCCTTTTCACTGTTGTTATTTCAGATCCAGGTAGAAAAGAATTCTTTACTCTCTGTGAATGTCCTGTTCACTGACATTTTAAATACTGATATAGTCAGCATGTCTGTCTGACTCTCATTCCGTCTGTCTACATCTCTCTTCTACAGACACACACAACTACACATATACACACATGCACACACAAATGCATACACAAAACACACACACAACTACATATTCACACACATGTGCACACAAATATATACACATGTACGTGTATTTGCATGCGCACGTGCACACATACAGATATACACACAGACACAAATACACACACACATATGCACGCATACTCACACTTCTCTGAAGTGCATCAGTATTGCTGTAATTTTGCTAGATTCACTTTTAGAAAGGCTTTCAGGACATACTGCGGGGCCTGCGGGCCAGTGTCCAGCCCTATAGGACACTAGAAGAGACTCTAGAAGACTTTATGAGATTTTCTGAGACCTGTGAGTCCTGATTCATGTATAGACTGAGCAGAGTCAGGGCCCGTGGGGTTTGAGTCAGGGCCCGTGGGGTTTGAGTCAGGGCCATTGGGGTGTGAGTCAGGGCCCGTTGGGTGTGAGTCAGGGCCCATTGGGTGTGAGTCAGGGCCCATTGGGTGTGAGACAGGGCCATTGGGGTGTAAGTCAGCGCTCGTAGGGTGTGAGTAGGGCCCGTGGGGTGTGAGTAGGACCCGTGGGGTGTGAGTCAGGACCCTGTGGGGTGTGAGTCAGGGCCCGTGGGGTATGAGTCAGGGCCCGTGGGGTGTGAGTAGGGCCCATGGGGTGTGAGTCAGGGCCCGTGGGGTGTGAGTAGGACCAGTGGGGTGTGAGTAGGGCCCGTCGGGTGTGAGTCAGGGCCCGTGGGGTGTGAGTAGGGCCCGTGGGGTGTGAGTAGGACCCGTGGGGTGTGAGTAGGGTCCGTGGGGTGTGAGTAGGACCCGTGGGGTGTGAGTAGGGCCCGTCGGGTGTGAGTAGGGCCCGTGGGGTGTGAGTAGGGCCTGTGGGGTGTGAGTAGGACCCGTGGGGTGTGAATAGGGCCCGTGGGGTGTGAGTAGGGCCCATGGGGTGTGAGTCAGGGCCCGTGGGGTGTGAGTAGGACCAGTGGGGTGTGAGTAGGGCCCGTCGGGTGTGAGTCAGGGCCCGTGGGGTGTGAGTAGGACCCGTGGGGTGTAAGTAGGGCCCGTGGGGTGTGAGTAGGACTCGTGGGGTGTGAGTAGGGTCCGTGGGGTGTGAGTAGGACCCGTGGGGTGTGAGTAGGGCCCGTCGGGTGTGAGTAGGGCCCGTGGGGTGTGAGTAGGGCCCGTGGGGTGTGAGTAGGACCCGTGGGGTGTGAATAGGGCCCGTGGGGTGTGAGTTGGGCCCGTGGGGTGTGAGTAGGACCCGTGGGGTGTGAGTAGGGCCCGTGGGGTGTGAGTAGGGCCCGTGGGGTGTGAGTAGGACCCGTGGGGTGTGAGTAGGGCCCGAGGGGTGTGAGTAGGACCCGTGGGGTGTGAGTAGGGCCCGTGGGGTGTGAGTAGGACCCGTGGGGTGTGAGTAGGACCCGTGGGGTGTGAGTAGGGCCCGTGGGGTGTGAGTAGGGCCCGTGGGGTTTGTGGTATTGCATCACATGGGCAGGATTATATATGTTTATTTGTGTTTCTCTTTTTAAACTCTTCCATCACAATGTGTTCAGCCCCTATCATTGCTACTTCCTGCCAAATATGTACGTCTGCATGTGCACACACACACACACACACACACACACACACACACACCCACACACACACACACACACACACACACACACACACACACACACACACACACACACACACACACACACACACACGCACGCACAGATCTAATCCAAATTGAGATATGGGGATTTCTAGATTCTGATAATGAAAGTAATTTCATTTTTATCCTCAGGAAATACCTTGGGATGAGTTTGGGGTGTGTGTGTGTGTGTGTGTGTGTGGGTGTGTGTGTGTGGGTGTGTGTGCGCACGTGTGTGTGTGTATGCGTGTGTGTGCGTGTGTGCATGTGTGCGTGTGTGTGTGTGAATTTAAAGGCTGTATAGTGATGGGCTTTAGATAGTGCTGTGATGTTCACCTGAGAAATACAGGAAGAGAGAAAGAAAGATGAAGGTGTCTCTGTCACTCTTCTTAATGTCTTCACTCCACAGATGAGGGTGTCTCGGTCACTCTTCTTAATCTCTTCACTCCACAGATGAGGGGTGTCTCTGTCACTCTTCTTAATGTCCTCCCTCCACAGATGAGGGCGTCTCTGTCACTCTTCCTAATGTCCTCACCCCACAGATGAGAGTGTCTCTGTCACTCTTCCTAATGTCCTCACCCCACAGATGAAGGGTGTCTCTGTCACTCTTCTTAATGTCCTTACCCCACAGACGAGGGCGTCTCTGCCACTCTTCCTAATGTCGTCACCCCACAGATGAGGGTGTCTCTGTTACTCTTCTTAATGTCCTCACCCCACAGATGAAGGGTGTCTCTGTCACTCTTCTTAATATCTTCACCCCACAGATGAGGGTGTCTCTGTCACTCTTCTCTCTCACCTCTTGTGTGTCTCCCTGTCTTCTACTCTTGCGTGTATCTGTCTCCTTCTCTTGTGTGTCTCCTTGTCTTCAACTCTTGCGTGTCTCTCTGTGTCTTCCCTGGTGTGTGTAAAGTGCTGTCAACCTCTCCATGTGTCTGCTGGGCTCCCTGGAGAGACCTGCCTTCTGTTCTCATGTATTCCAAGTGATTTAAACTGCACCTGTGCCCAGACCTCCACACACTCACACACTCCGCTCCCTCACACACTCCGTACCTTCACACACTCCGCTCCCTCACACACTCTTCAACCTCACACACTCCAGTCTGAGGTAGATTCGACTCAGTGTAACTTGATGTAAAGTGGGAGAGGAGACAGAAAGGATTAGAGAGAGAGAGAGACTCAGAAATGGTGTGAAACACAGAAGGGGGGGTTAGCCTGTGAACCATGATTATTTTAAATATAGCCGCAAGCGGCGATTGGCGGGTTCACACACCAATAGGCATTTTGGCCTCAATAGGCAAAAGGAAGCCCAAAAAGTCCTTTAGACCTAAAAGTGAAAAGAAGCTGTTTGGGTTTGGCCAGTGTGTGCTCTACAGATAGAGTGTGATGACATCTGCGTGTGTCAGAAAGGGAGACACAAAAATAGCACATCTGGCTAGAGCTGCATCTATGTGAACAGTATAGGAAGGCCTGCACTTGTCTATACATGATTGGGCCTCTATATTACTGACAGAGAGAGATTGAGGGAGCCAGAGACTATGCTTTGTTATTTCACTCCTTGTACACCTAGCACGCCTAACATGACTGCCCGTGTATTCAAAGTATGAATGTAGTCTGCAAAGCCTGGCATTACATGACTGACATGACTGGCATGACTGACATAACTGATATGACTGGCATGACTGAAATGACATCACTGGCATGATGAACAAAAGTAATATGACTGATATGACTGACATAACTGGAATGAGTGACATGACTGGCATGACTGTAATGACATGACTGATATGACTGACATGACTTATGTCTGACATGACTGGACTGACATGACTGATATGACTGGACTGAAATGACTGACATGACTGGACTGACATGACTGTTATGACTGGACAGATATGCATACAAACTATACATACATTTAGGTAGAAGTGTGTGTGTGTGGTAGTGTATGTACTCAAACTATGACAACATACTAATACATACATACATAAGCATACATAGAAACTATACATACATGTAGGTATAAAGGTGTGTGTGTCTGTGTGTTTGTGTGAGAGAGAGACAAAAAAGAAGCCAAATATCAGTTTGTATGAGCATGTGTTAGTCACTGAGATATGGGTGGGTATGGCTAGGGAAGTGTCATTGTGAATGCTATAGGAAGGCCTGCTTGCGCCTGTATGTGTGTGTGCCTGGTTAATAGACACAGAGAGATCTAGGTAGCCAGAGCAATGTTTACTTAGGGCACAGAGATGGGAGGGGGAATGTGGGTGAGAGTGTGAGAGAGACTGAGTGTGTGAGTTTCAGCTTGCGTGCGTGTGAGAAGGAGAAGGTGACAGAGGGACTTTACATGCATTCTTATGCATTGTATATAATACTGCACTGTAGAGCCATACGATAACCGATTTAGATGAAACTTGACAAATTTGTTCAGGATGGGATTCTGAATGGGCTTGTGCATTTTGGTCAGAATTGGGTAAAATATGAAAGAGCTTTAAGAATATGAATATTATATGTATCGATGCTGTCCATTAAAAAAATATTTAGCAGGTATAAGTGTCCTCAAATCCAAAATCTTTGGATTGTTTTTTGATTTCACACTCTGTAGAGTATTATAAGACTTTGCTTGACATGATAGTATGAAAATCCTAGGAGGAGTATGAAAAGTGATGATTTCAAACTATTATTAACTGTAAATAAATTGTGCATTTTTTAATAGGACATGTAATGGGAAAGTTGTTCGCACTACTGCAAGGAATCAAAAGAGTCCAATTGCATGTTCCCAAGTGGAATTATGTAGGGGATACACTTGCTTTTTTTGCAATAGCGCCCCCCAGTGGCCAATCGACACCCGGCTGGATTATGTCATAGGGGGCATGCACTTGTCCACACCCAAGAGGTTTCGTGCAGATCGACCAATGGTAAGCCTGTCAAACGCGTGCCGATCACGGATTGGCCGATTACGTCAGCCATTTTGGAAGTATGGCATGTCTGCTTTAGGACCTGGTTCCCAGAGGCCCATAGATGATGTCTGTCAAGTTTCATGTGGATCGGCCAATCTGAGTGCATGGGGCAAATTTCTGCATGTTATAGCGCCCCCTAGCAGGTGAGGTATGGCAACCTCTGCGAGCTGCCCCAGACCCTCACAGGGAAGCTGTCTGTGAAGTGCCATCTCATTACATGCAAGTTTTCTTAAGTTAGAGCTCCATATGCGCAAAATTTACTATTGAATTTACGCCCCCTCATTTGATTGGCTTATACTGACTAGGTAGTGAAGAAATTAGCATTTTTGTTGGATACGTTTTAAAGTTCAGACTCTTCTGAACGTTTTGATACCACATATGTGCATGTATGTGAAAAATCCAGGGACTAGTTCGCGCTCAAAAATGTGTGTGATTTTGCACATTATGCAAATTAACTCGAAATCTAAGTGGGCGGAGCTTAATGGTTGTATATTAATTGTCCTATTGAATTTAGTCAAGGAATGTATAGGAACTGGAATTTTGGTTCTAGGACCTACGGTGTAGGAGATATGGACAAAAAGTCAATATGGTCTGCTATAGCGCCACCATCAGGCCAATTTGGGTCCCTGTATGGGAATCTGGTCCTTGGGGGTAACTGAACCTTTTTGCCAAGTTTGGGGTTTCTAGGCATTACGGTCTAGGCTGCACAATACGTTTTAGGTCAAAAAATGGGACAAAGAATAAGAAAGAAAAATCCTAACAATTACAATAGGGTTCCCACACTATGTGTGTGTGAACCCTAAAAAGATATGCATACAAACTATACATACATTTAGGTAGAAGTGTGTGTGTGTGATAGTGTATGTACTCAAACTATGACAACATATACTAATACATACATACATAAGTATACATAGAAACTATACATACATATAGGTATAAAGGTGTGTGTGTCTGTGTGTTTGTGTGAGAGAGAGACAAAAAAGAAGCCAAATATCAGTTTGTATGAGCATGTGTTAGTCACTGAGATATGGGTGGGTATGGCTAGGGAAGTGTCATTGTGAATGCTATAGGAAGGCCTGCTTGCGCCTGTATGTGTGTGTGCCTGGTTAATAGACACAGAGAGATCTAGGTAGCCAGAGCAATGTTTACTTAGGGCACAGAGATGGGAGGGGGAATGTGGGTGAGAGTGTGAGAGAGACTGAGAGTGTGAGTTTCAGCTTGCGTGCGTGTGAGAAGGAGAAGGTGACAGAGGGACTTTACATGCATTCTTATGCATTGTATATAATACTGCACTGTAGAGCCATACGATAACCGATTTAGATGAAACTTGACAAATTTGTTCAGGATGGGATTCTGAATGGGCTTGTGCATTTTGGTCAGAATTGGGTAAAATATGAAAGAGCTTTAAGAATATGAATATTATATGTATCGATGCTGTCCATTAAAAAAATATTTAGCAGGTATAAGTGTCCTCAAATCCAAAATCTTTAGATTGTTTTTTGATTTCACACTCTGTAGAGTATTATAAGACTTTGCTTGACATGATAGTATGAAAATCCTAGGAGGAGTATGAAAAGTGATGATTTCAAACTATTATTAACTGTAAATAAACTGTGCATTTTTTAATAGGACATGTAATGGGAAAGTTGTTCGCACTACTGCAAGGAATCAAAAGAGTCCAATTGCATGTTCCCAAGTGGAATTATGTAGGGGATACACTTGCTTTTTTTGCAATAGCGCCCCCCAGTGGCCAATCGACACCTGGCTGGATTATGTCATAGGGGGCGTGCACTTGTCCACACCCAAGAGGTTTCGTGCAGATCGACCAATGGTAAGCCTGTCAAACGCGTGCCGATCACTGATTGGCCGATTACGTCAGCCATTTTGGAAGTATGGAGTGTCTGCTTTAGGACCTGGTTCCCAGAGGCCCATAGATGATGTCTGCCAAGTTTCATGTGGATCGGCCAATCTGAGTGCATGGGGCAAATTTTTGCATGTTATAGCGCCCCCTAGCAGGTGAGGTATGGCAACCTCTGCGAGCTGCCCCAGACCCTCACAGGGAAGCTGTCTGTGAAGTGCCATCTCATTACATGCAAGTTTTCTTAAGTTAGAGCTCCATATGCGCAAAATTTACTATTGAATTTACGCCTCCTCATTTGATTGGCTTATACTGACTAGGTAGTGAAGAAATTAGCATTTTTGTTGGATAGATTTTAAAGTTCAGACTCTTCTGAACGTTTTGATACCACATATGTGCATGTATGTGAAAAATCCAGGGACTAGTTTGCGCTCAAATATGTGTGTGATTTTGCACATTATGCAAATTAACTCGAAATCTAAGTGGGCGGAGCTTAATGGTTGTATATTAATTGTCCTATTGAATTTAGTCAAGGAATGTATAGGAACTGGAATTTTGGTTCTAGGACTTACGGTGTAGGAGATATGGACAAAAAGTCAATATGGTCTGCTATAGCGCCACCATCAGGCCAATTTGGGTCCCTGTATGGGAATCTGGTCCTTGGAGTTAACTGAACCTTTTTGCCAAGTTTGGGGTTTCTAGGCATTACGGTCTAGGCTGCACAATACGTTTTAGGTCAAAAAATGGGACAAAGAATAATAATAAGAAAGAAAAACCCTAACAATTACAATAGGGTTCCCACACTGTGTGTGTGAACCTAATTAATCTCCTCTCTTAGCTTGGGCTGTATTCTCAGCAGCACAGTGACAGAGCCACATCTGGTCTCTCTGCCCCAGGGAGAGTCAGGTCACTTCTGTGTGTTTGTGTGTGTGTCTGGGTGTGTGTGTGTCTGGGTGTGTGTTTGCATGCCTGTATATGTGTGTATATGTGCCTCCGTGTAGAGTAACTGACGGTACATACTAGTTGATAGTAGTATGTAATCATATGTGTTCTTGTACTGTGTAATCACTGTGTGTGTGTGTGTGTGTGTGTGTGTGGGTGTGGGTGTGGGTGCATGTGTGTTCAGTCAGCCATGATGTCATTCGGGCTGCCAGCTGAGGCAAAACCAAGCTGCCCCAGCAGATTAACACACACACACACACACACACACACACACACACACACACACACACACACACACACACACACACACACACACACACACACACACACACACACACACAACTAAGGTTTGGGGCTAAATGTGTTCTCTCAGTGTTTGTCTTACTCGCAGTGAAAAAGCACTGTGTGCATAGTTATTTCATTGTTCTGGGTTGATGCACACACACACACACACACACACACACACACACACACACACACACACACACACACACACACACACACACACACACACACACACACATGCATGTGTGTGCTCACACAAGCTGTTAGATCAGGCCTTTGATTTTTAGCTTCATCAGAATTTGCACATTTGCATTTGTGCACTTATTACCATCACCAAATGTGACCATAAGCCTCCCGACTGTATGTGCGTCTGCCTGCCTTATGTGTGTATGCTGCTGTGGTGTACAGTATGGGTTGTGGCTAGTATGGGTTGTGGTTGGTATGGGTTTTGGTTGGTATGGGTTTTGGTTGGTATGGTTTGCAGTTAGTATGGGTTGTGGTTAGTATGGGTTAGGCACAAATACACAAATTCAAATACACAAGAGTGTAATACACGCATTACAGCACAAGGGATACAGTACAACACACACTACAACACAAGAAATACAGTATAACGCACTACAACACAAGAGATACAGTATAACACACTACAACACAAGAGATACAGTACAACACACACTACAACACAAGAGATACAGTACAACACACTACAACACAAGAGATACAGTATAACACACACTACAACACAAGAGATACAGTACAACACTCTACAACACAATAGATACAGTATAACACACTACAACATAAGAGATACAGTACAACACACGCACTACAACACAATAGATACAGTATAACACATACGACACAAGAGATACAGTACAACACACTACAACACAAGAGATACAGTACAACACAAGTACTACAACACAAGAGATACAGTATAACACACTACAACACAAGAGATACAGTACAACACACTACAACACAAGAGATACAGTACAACACACACTACAACACAATAGATACAGTATAACACACTACAACATAAGAGATACAGTACAACACATGCACTACAACACAAGAGATACAGTATAACACACTACAACACAAGAGATACAGTACAACACACACTACAACACAAGAGATACAGTATAACACACTACAACACAAGAGATACAGTATAACACACACTACAACACAAGAGATACAGTACAACACACTACAACACAAGAGATACAGTATAACACACACTACAACACAAGAGATACAGTATAACACACTACAAGAGATACAGTACAATACAAGTACTACAACACAAAGTACAGTACAACACACACATTACAACACAAGAGATACAGTACAACACAAGTACTACAACACAAAGTACAGTACAACACACACTACAACACAAGAGATACAGTATAACACACTACAACACAAGAGATACAGTACAACACACACTACAACACAAGAGATACAGTACAACCCAAGTACTACAACACAAAGTACAGTACAACACAACCTATTGTAGCTTGTGTGTTGTATTATAACTAATTCTAGGACTCAGCACGGACTCTTGGTTCTGGTAGTGTCTCGGTTAAAGGTATTTTTGGACTCTAACCTATTTGTGCTAGTAAGGATACTTTTAAGTAGACACTAAAGCACTGTTATAAGAAGCTTTGGATAAGAATGTCTGCTAAACATCATACATGTATATGTAAATCCTACTTTTTTATAGAATGGTTTTATATTGCTGCAAATAAAACAACTTAAGTCCTTCATATAATTCCTTTGCATGGGACTGGATCACAGACACATGTCCAGGAGGGGACAGTCGTCATAGCAACAGACACACATCCAGGAGGGGACAGTCGTCATAGCAAAGCCCATGTGAAACATTCACTTGTCCCATGCTCTTGTACATACACACACTTGGTACATGTAACCCAGACCGGCCGGTTTGGCTGCTGTGTAGATCTGGCTGGACAAATGGAGGCTTCAGATGGTGTGTTTGGACACGTCCCCTGGGTGAGACAGAGAGGACGTGAGGGAGGATGGAGGCAGAAGAGGAAGTGGCTTTTGTCCAAAGGAGTTTCTCCTGGGTTTCAGTCAGTCTGTCCAATCACAGCTTTCCTCCTTCAGCTTCCTGGCATCTTGGCCAATGAAAACTCTCTTGAGAGTCACTTTGGATAGCGGCACTCCATTTGTGAAACACTCAGTCCTCAGACTGCAGATGGACAAAACCAACATAGTCCAATGTGCTTTCTCTCTCTCTCTCTCTCTCTCTCTCTCTTTTTCTTACCATTCTTTTCAAGAACCAAAATGGTAGAACTCTTTCAGGTTTCACTTTGGTGAAAGGCACAGTGGGAACAACAGTTCACAAGTGATGAGTGAATCCCAACCAGTTCAATCAAACAGTGTTTCAGTTCAAATGATTTTCAGTTATATATCATTTCAGTTTTATACTCATTATATTATGAGTATTGGTTAAACTGCATTTCAGGTAAACAGTGTTGTAGATGGTGTTTCAGATAAAGAGCATTGTAGATGAAGAGTGTTTCTGTCTCTCCCAGTCTCCCTCAGACTCCCTCAGTCTCCCTTAGACTCCCTCAGTCTCCCTCAGTCTCCCTTAGACTCCCTCAGTCTCCCTCAGTCTCCCTTAGATTCACTCAGTCTCCCTCAGTCTCCCTCAGACTCCCTCAGTCTCCCTCAGTCTCCCTTAGACTCCCTCAGTCTCCCTTAGACTCACTCAGTCTCCCTTAGACTCCCTCAGTCTCCCTCAGTCTCCCTTAGACTCCCTCAGTCTCACTCAGACTTCCTCAGACTCTCTTGCTATCTCTTTTTCTTTTCATATTTCTTCCCTGTTTTTTGCAGTTTGCCCGTCTATCTGTGTGTGGGTGTATTCTTGACACAGCGTACTATGTGTGTGTTGGAGTGCGGTGTTTCTTGGTGTGTGTGTTTCCTGGTATGTGTGTATGTATGCGTGTTAGCGTGTGTGAGAGAGAGCTCTACAAATCCCTTTTGTCAGTACTCTATTCTGTGGAGAATGAAAGAGTCTTTTTATTTTTCAAAAATAAACTCCTTTGGACAGGAGGTGGAAGACACACACACACACGCACACAGGCTGTTAGATTGGGGCCTTTGATTTTAGAAGCTTCACCAGTGTTTGTGTATGTTTGCATTTCCAACCTTGACTTTGTGCAGAGTTCCTTCTTGCCAAACTCAAAACACACACACACACACACACACACACACACACACACACACACACACACACACACACACACACACACACACACACACACACACACACACACACACACCTTGAGAAGTGTTGAGAAGTTCAGCTTAAAAAAGTAAACAATTCTCCACTGGATATCTATCATATACTTGGTTTCAGTAATTAATTATGCCATCTTGAGCCAATTAGCAAATGAATGGTTGGATCCCGTTAATGTGGCCTTCACATCCCTGTAAGTGTGCTGTTGGTGCTGGTGTTGGTGGCCTGTGTGAATGTGTCTCAGGAGGGTGAGGCTGAGGTTGGGTCACCTCGTCTTTATATGTGACCCCAATACAAGCAACAAACAAAACAACAAATACACAAGCAAAACCATGACTGAAAACATGCCGTCGTGAGTAAAGGCAGGGACTCATTAGCTTGGGTGGAGGTAGGGGCTCGTTAGCGTGGGTGGAGGCAGGGGCTGGTTAGTGTGGATTGAGGCAGGGGCGCGTTAGTGCGGGTGGAGGCAGGGGCGCGTCAGTGTGGTGAAGGAAGGGGCGCATTAGTGTGGGTGGAGGCAGGGGCTTGTTAGTGTGGGTGGAGGCAGGGGCTCGTTAGTGCGGGTGGAGGCAGGGGCTCGTTAGTGTGGTGGAGGAAGGGGTGCATTAGTGTGGGTGGAGGCAGGGGCTTGTTAGTGCGGGTGGAGGAAGGGGTGCATTAGTGTGGGTGGAGGCAGTTGCTCGTTAGTGTGGGTGGAGGCAGGGGCTCGTTAGTGTGGTGGAGGAAGGGGTGCATTAGTGTGGGTGGAGGCAGGGGCTCGTTAGTGTGGTGGAGGAAGGGGTGCATTAGTGTGGGTGGAGGCAGTGGCTTGTTAGTGTGGGTGGAGGCAGGGGCTCGTTAGTGCGGGTGGAGGCAGGGGCTCGTTAGTGCGGGTGGAGGCAGGGGGTCGTTAGTGTGGTGGAGGAAGGGGGTCGTTAGTGTGGTGGAGGAAGGGCACATTAGTGTGGGTGGAGTAAGGGGATCGTTAGTGTGGGTGGAAGCAGGGGCTCGTTAGTGTGGGTGGAGGCAGGGGCGCATTAGTGTGGGTGGAGTAAGGGGATCGTTAGTGTGGGTGGAGGCAGGGGCTCGTTAGTGTGGGTGGAGGCAGGGGCGCATTAGTGTGGGTGGAGGAAGGGGGTCGTTAGTGTGGTGGAGGAAGGGGGTCGTTAGTGTGGGTGGAGGCAGGGGCGCATTAGTGTGGGCGGAGTAAGGGGATCGTTAGTGTGGGTGGAGGCAGGGGCTCGTTAGTGTGGGTGGAGGAAGGGCACATTAGTGTGGGTGGAGTAAGGGGATCGTTAGTGTGGGTGGAAGCAGGGGCTCGTTAGTGTGGGTGGAGGCAGGGGCGCATTAGTGTGGGTGGAGGAAGGGGGTCGTTAGTGTGGTGGAGGAAGGGGGTCGTTAGTGTGGTGGAGGAGGGGCACATTAGTGTGGGTGGAGTAAGGGGATCGTTAGTGTGGGTGGAGGCAGGGGCTCGTTAGTGTGGGTGGAGTAAGGGGATCGTTAGTGTGGTGGAGTAAGGGGCTTGTTAGTGTGGACCAGCGTTTCATGGCGGTAACAATATTCCAGGTTCTGGTGGTTCTGGTGTTGGGTGTGGTGCCTGATTCTGAGACTGTGGATGGCGCTCCCAGTGATCATAACGGTTCTTCATGCCCAGTGATCTTAACTGGTCCTTCATGCCCAGTGATCTTAACTGAGAGGAGAGAGTGAAAGGAGTTAGAGAGAGAGAGAGAGAGAGAGAGAGAGAGAGAGAGAGAGAGAGAGAGAGAGAGAGAGAGAGAGAGAGAGAGAGAGAGAGATAGTAAGAGAGAGAGAGATGCTTGAACAGTACTCTATCATAGCCTACTCTACCATTTAGGGAAGAAGAGGCATGACCACATAACCCTAACAGGAAGCGGAAGAGAACCTCTTTTTACTAAAGGTAATGCAGCTAATAGAAGTTAATGGACTCGTAGGTGGTTTCTGTTGTCTGTGGTTTCGTAGGTGGTTTCTGTGGTGTAGGACATTTTTTGAGCTACTGTCTTTCTTTGGTCCATCACCTGTGAAAAGCAGCTCTAGATTCATCTGGCCAGACTAGTTCTGATTGGTGGATACTGCTTGTGGGTGTCACTTTGCAATGTTACTACAGTACAACAAAAATGACCTGGGTGTGTCTCTGTTGGAGGTGTTTTTTGTTGGTGGGTGTGTCTCTGTTGGAGGTGTTTTTTGTTGGAGGGTGTGTCTCTGTTGGAGGTGTTTTTTGTTGGTGGGTGTGTCTCTGTTGGAGGTGTTTTTTGTTGGTGGGTGTGTCTCTGTTGGAGGTGTTTTTGTTGGTGGGTGTGTCTCTGTTGGAGGTGTTTTTTGTTCGTGGGTGTGTCTCTGTTGGAGGTGTTTTTTATTGGTGAGTGTGTCTCTGTTGTAGGTGTTTTTTGTTGGTGGGTGTGTCTCTGTAGAAGGTGTGTTTCAACAGTAGGTCTGTGTATTTGGTAGGTGTGTCCCCATAGTAGGTGTGTCTCTTTGGTGGGAGTGTTCATCAGTTTGGGGTTTTGTATTGTTCTGAATATCCTTTTTGAACAACATAAACTAATACAGAATTCACCTACACCACAGAAACCACCTATGAAAGCACAGACATATTAATCTTTGAATGTGCAGACTGAAATGTCGGAGTCCACACATTCACATGTGCTGGTCATTTGTTTAATCTTATCAGTGAACATTTCAGTTTGATGATAATGCCACAGTGACCAGAGGATTCAGGTTCTTTTTTGACTGTAGGCTGTAAGATAGATAACAGACAACCTGATTGTAAACCTACTTTATACCCATTCTGAATTAGATTAGCATTCACTTTCATGCAGTGGTGGACGAAGTACAGCAATTATGTACTTGAGTAAAAGTACAGTTACATTGCATTGAATATTACTCAAGTAAAAGTAAAAGTATTCACCTCAATTTTTTACTTGAGTAAAAGTACAAAAGTATCTGCCTTCAAAAATACTTAAGTATTAAAAGTAAAAGTAAACACTTTTTTTTTCTTAGCGTCACATCAAAACCCCTAGGCCTACTCGATCAACAAGTGAACAACGAAACAGTGCCTTACATTTGCCTAGCAAACACAAAATACTCAAAACTATATTATATTTAAGTAAGACCAAGTGCTTTTGAAGCAACAACGCAAAAAGCATTCATTCAAGTTTCATTATTTTATTTTTCATTCATTTCGGTTGTCAAAAAACTAATAAAAAATAACAAACACCATCACAACTGATGAAAATCAATAAAAACACAACTGATAAATCATTCACTATAAACATTACATTTGATGAAGCATTACCTAAGTTTTGAAGAGGCGATACAGTATATGAAGAGGTTATACGTTGTCCACTACATGGCGGGATAGGGAAGCTTAGCAACTAGAACTGTGTGCAGCCAAACCAACTGAACTCATAATATTAAACTTGGCCAAATAAATAATAATAATTATTATACCAGTTAGTTCTGACACTACAATGCGATTGGCTGAGAGGCGATCACTGTAACCGAAGCTCTCCATGTATTACTCCGCCGCATACAGGTAACCTAGCAACGCAGCAGCGTTTACAGGCCAAACAGCGCAACTATAAACAAGCAGCAACATTATCAAAATGAATTACAGGGAGTTCGTTAAATCTATTGGCTTCGAAAGCATTTGTTTCGATCTGAAACTGGAGGATGAAGCTATAAATGACCAGCCTGATTCCTCCAATGAGCCAAGGTTTGTCACGCTTACAAACAATGATTTGGATGAGCTGGAAATGCAGAGAAACGAAGTTAATACCGTAAAACAAACGTCCTTAATGTATTTACATCCTGGTTATAGAGCAACGACATTGCAGTCGATTTTAGTATTAACCAAAATGAAATGAATCAGCTTTTACGACGTTTTATGGATCCGTCAGAAACGTGAAGGGAGAGTTATATAGCATCAGCAGCGTCGTTGGTTTAAGAGCTGGACTGAACAGATACCTGAACGAACCTCCAATCAGCCGTGGATGGTCAATAATTGTTGTAGTTTATTTTTAATAAATACAATTTCATCAACAGTTGTTTTTGTGTATATTTACCTCTATAATATTTATTGGGTAAGGCTGTTCCAGTGTTGTGTAAGTTTAGCAGCGAGCCATTGAATGGAACTATTTTAACTGGCGGAGTGTTTTTAACCAAACAGGTCGTATTTTCTCGTCCTCTTTAACTCAAAATCTTTCAATAAACAGCGATAATTGAACTGTGGTATAATCGCAATAATACACTCGAGGTTCGTGCTATAACGTGTAATATTGGCACTGCTGTGCTGATCTACGACCGCAGCACAGCAGTGCCAATATTACCCGTTATAGCACGAACCTCGAGTGTATTATTGCGTAAATAATTAATATAATAATAATAATTTTTATATTTTTGCTTCGCTTCGCTCATATTTGTTTGCCTTTGCCTCCCTCATAGGAATGAATTGCGACGTTCGCTTCGCTTGGCCAAATTCGCGTGTATGTGTCCCCGGCTTTAACGTTTGATGTGGGAGTCTCCTGTGTTAAACTGGCGCTTAGCATCTACACAGATTGCAATTTGGGTACTAGCACATTGCTTTGGATAAAAGCATCTGTTAAAAGTTGTGTATTTCAATGTGATTAACCAGGGTATATAAACCACCCTGTTGCTAGTACTCATCTAATGGCGAACTTACCTCGATGTGTTTTTTCAAGTTTGACGGCGAGTTCATAAATGATGACAGCGATATGTTATTCGGAATGCAGAGGAGACACTTGAAGGAATACGAATCATTTTTCTTTTCGAGGAATTTAAACTATTGGGCTAAATAAAGAGCCAGGGGTGTTGGGGAAAGCCATCTGTTGCAGCCACGTCAGATCCTCAGCCAATTAGCGTACAAATCTTAAACTCTTACTGAGCGCTGATTGGTTATAGTCTTTTATTAAGCGTTGATTTAAAAATAGAAAAGGAACGAGATGTTTCTGTAAATGTAACGAAGTGAAAAGTAAAAACTTTCGCTTTGAAATGTAGTGAAGTAAAAGTATAAAGTCTTACCAAATAAAAGTACTTGAGTAAAGTACAGATACATGGAAATGTTACTTAAGTACAGTAACGAATTACATTTACTTCGTTACTGTCCACCACTGCTTTCATGGTAGGTCTATTTTGTTAAAGACTTCTTCTTTTGATCATTGCGATGAGACAATGGTATCCTAATTAACTGCATCAGCTGAAACTGGATGGTACTACTTTATAGTAAAAGCAAGGGGGATACAGCTATTTAAACTGTGAGGCTATAGCCCAATGTGAGGCTGTAGTCCACTGTGACGCTGTATTCCACTGTGAGGTTATAGTCCATTCTGTGACACTGTAGTCCACTGTGAGGTTAAAGTCCATTCTGTGACACTGTAGTCCACTGTGAGGTTAAAGTCCATTCTGTGACACTGTAGTCCACTGTGAGGTAATAGTCCATTCTGTGACACTGTAGTCCACTGTGAGGTTATAGTCCATTCTGTGACACTGTAGTCCACTATGAGGTTAAAGTCCATTCTGTGACACTGTAGTCCACTGTGAGGTTATAGTCCATTCTGTGACACTGTAGTCCACTGTGAGGTTAAAGTCCATTCTGTGACACTGTAGTCCACTGTGAGGTAATAGTCCATTCTGTGACACTGTAGTCCACTGTGAGGTTAAAGTCCATTCTGTGACACTGTAGTCCACTATGAGGTTGTAGTCCATTCTGTGACGCTGTAGTCCACTGCTCTGATGTTGTTTGCTCACTCAGAGAGAAACGTATGAAGTCCATGTTTGGGCGGTGGGAATGAGGCGTTGACGCTGTCACACTAACTGACGTGCTTGCTGGTAACTCTGGCAACTGTAGTAATTTTCTGATGCTTGAACAGTTGGATTTCATTGTAAAGTCACCCTTTACACCCTTTACTGTAATGCAGTGGTTCTCAAACTGTGGTACGCGTACCACTGGTGGTACGCAGAGCACCCCGCGGTGGTACGCCAGATGAACTCGGAAAATAAAAGATGCTTTTTTTTTTTTTTTACACAACACATTTTTTTTATTAAAACAGAATTATGACAAGTCCTGAAATTCAGAAACTAAAAGGGATTACTCGTATTATGTGCGGAGAAAATGTCGCTAAACAGTTCGACCTGGTGCATCTTTCAAACGACACGGTCACTCGCAGAATTGATGAAATGGTGGACAACGTCAGACAAACATTGACCGAGAGAATTAAAATGAGTAAATGCTTCTCACTGCAGTTAGATGAATCCATAGATGTCGCATATTTAGCCAACTTGCTCGTTTACGTGCGATATGAGTATGAGGGTATGTCGCACGAAGACTTTTTGTGCTGTAAACCAACCACTACCAACACGAACTACAGTAGAACTACATTATAACATATGTGTGTAATGAGCAGGGTTGCCAAATGCGTGAGACACACGCATTTGACCGTCTTCACACGCCACACATCCGATTTCTCACGTCGACAAAAAAAATCTAGTTTATTTACCTCTGATCCACATCTATGATTCAATGAGTTACTAGTTCGCTCTGGCACCAACCATCGTGATCAACTTAAACTTGCCAAACAGCTTTTTCTTTTTTTTGGGGTAGTAGGTGGTACGTGGAGGTTTTTCGTTTGACAGTTGGTGGTACTTTGTCTAAAAAGTTTGAGAACCACTGCTGTAATGCATTTGACACACTGCATTTCCCCTTCACATCTCTGTGAAACGCTTTAGCACAGGAGACAAAAGCAAAAATAAAAACCATAAACTCAAAATAAACATCTAGCAATAAAGGAGATAAAATGAACAGACAGAGGTTATGAAAATGATCCACGTGGTTAACTCCTACAGGAACCAGATGAAGGTTTGGTCCAGTGTATTATGGGTAGTGTTAAGACTTTGAGTGTAATACAGTTGTCACTCACCTATGAGGTGCTCGCTTGTCAAACATTTGGGAAATACGTACGACAAAAAAATAAACATAAAAATATCTGCCTCTATGTGTTATTGGTCACTTCTACACAGAATGATGAAAATCTTTCCTTCTACATGTGATTGGTCACTTCAACTCAGTATGATGATAATATCTTCCTCTACATGTGATTGGTCACTTCAACTCAGTATGATGATAATATCTTCCTCTACATGTGATTGGTCACTTCAACTCAGTATGATGATAATATCTTCCTCTACATGTGATTGGTCACTTCAACTCAGTATGATGATAATATCTTCCTCTACATGTGATTGGCCACTTCACCACAGTATAGTGTACTGTTATAGCCTTGCTGCCTGTGGACTAAGAATTGCATGGCAGTCTGGACGTAGCAGGTGAAGTCGACAGGAGGAAAATCCAGGTGGTGGGTGTGGTCTGGGAGGTGGGTGTGGTCCAGGTGGTGGGTGTGGTCTGGGAGGTGGGTGTGGTCCAGGTGGTGGGTGTGGCCTGGGTAGTGGGTGTGGTCTGGGAGGTGGGTGTGGTCCAGGTGGTGGGTGTGGTCTGGGAGGTGGGTGTGGTCCAGGTGGTGGGTGTGGCCTGGGTAGTGGGTGTGGTCTGGGAGGTGGGTGTGGTCCAGGTGGTGGGTGTGGCCTGGGAGGTGAGTGTGGTCCAGGTGGTGGGTGTGGCCTGGGTAGTGGGTGTGGTCTGGGAGGTGGGTGTGGTCCAGGTGGTGGGTGTGGTCCTACAGGATCCTACAGACTTCACACTTCACTCCTCTGTGGCTCAAACACACTGCAGCATATTTCAGGGACCACAAATAGCATTTATAACCTTTATATGAACATTTATAAAAGGTTTGTGATCCATTCTAAAGGAAATTCAGAGCACTTTTTAAATATGAGTTATGATATACAGTCTGGCTAAACATTCATATGCACAACAGTGATCTTGGGTAATCTATTTTTTTTGAAGTTTTGAGAAATTTAGAGTAATGGTATGAGGTTATGAATCTACAAGGATATGAAACTACAAAAGATAAAATTGATTAATGTTGGAAGTTTGATGTTGAACTGAAAGGAATTGGAATGGACCCAATTAAACTCCTCAGTTGCTTCATGCAGAGATTTCGCACAAATGCTGAACCCAGCAAATCTGAGAGAGAGAGAGAGAGAGAGAGAGAGAGAGAGAGAGAGAGAGAGAGAGAGAGAGAGAGAGAGAGAGAGAGAGAGAGAGAGAGAGCAGGAAAGCGAGTGTGAAGGAAATGGTGCAGTTAGAGAGAAAGTCCAGTTAAAGGCGTCTCTAAAGACTGAGATGGAGGAGAACGGGTGGGGCGGAATGCTACACTTCTATCAGGACATCTTCACAGCACGTGTTTGGGTTTGAATTGTGGATCAGCATGAAAAGCTCAGATGTTTCTGCTGATCCAGTCAGAGGAGGTGCCATGTGGTCATGTCAACCTTATCTGCTGGGTTGAGGCCAGTTTTGCTAAATCACTTTAAATTATTTAGTTTTAAGCAAAGAAAAACTGTCCTCTGATCGATGCTTGACTTGTGAGGAACCTGGACCCTGTTTTGTTTTGTTTTACTAATAGAATTTACTTTGAACAGGCAGTTCGTTTCTGAACAAACTTTAAAGAAATCAATGCAGTCTATTCAGCTTACAGGCAAATTTGTCTACAGTGTATGTAGGATGTATGGACTAAACCCTCTCCCACACAGAGGCAGACTAACTAAACCCACTCGCCCTCTCCCACACAGAGGCAGACTAACTAAACCCACTCACCCTCTCCCACACAGTGTGGGACATAATAATGAACTCATTAAACCAACATGCTCATGTGACTTGCTTGTACTAAGTATACAAGCATAATGATTCTTTGATGCTGTGCTTGTGAGCTCTCAGTCTTTCCTGTGAGTCATCTGCTCTTCCTCAGTCTGTCCAAAGCAGTACACTTCACTCCTAACGGGGGGGGGACGACATGTCTGAAGGGACTCCGCTCTTCCCCAGAATGCTCTCTGTTTTTACCACCCCGCCCGTTCGGACAAGCTGGCTGCTAATGGAAGCTCACCCACGTCGATGGTGTGAAAACTGCTCTGTCTTCCGTGTTGACCTTCCCGAGATGCCCTTTTCAACCCGTCTGGAGTGCGTCTGAGAGCTGTTTTCCAGCGCGGACTGAATTAGGCTGCAGATGAGGAATACCTGAAGGCTGTCATTGTGCACACGCTGGATAACGGTGATTAGAGCAGCGACTCCACTGCTGGGAGCAGGCGGCGTTCCCGTGTGAATGCTCGCGCACCTGACACAGAAAGGCCCTCCTCCTCCTCTTCCTCATCCTCCTCTTCCTCCCTATCTCTCCACCCACACCATCTCTCCTCCCCCAATCCCTCCACCCACCCCACCCTAGCTTGTGCAGTCTCACCCATCACTCTGAATCTATTCCTGACTTAATGTCTCCAACATACGGAACTGAAATTCTCTGAGGAGTTTAATACATTTTCTTGCTCGCTGGGGTCTTATGAATAACCCATGCACTCCTTTTCCAGATTTATTGGCTTCAGACACTGCAGCGGAGCGAGAGATTCACAGGAGATGAAATGTGTTTGGACAGAAATAAATGATGCCACTTGTTTGCATCCTGGTAAAAATTTGGTCACTTTATTGCAGGGATGATAAAGTCCAGGAGCATGTAATTACTGCGTATCTCAGCCATTTCAAAAGCTCAGTGCATTTACATAGTTTCGGTGAATTTACATAATCTCGGTATGCAGAATTCTGTAGTTTTATAATGTATTTTAATAATGAAGCAAGTACTCAGGAGTACTCTCAGGAGTACTGAATGTTTACATGTTTTTGGTAATGATAAGTATGTTAAAGGTTAAAGTGTGAGTAGGGTAAAGGTTTATGTGTGAGTAGGGTAAAGGATAAAGTGTGAGCAGGGTAAAGGATAAAGTGTGAGTAGGGTAAAGGTTAAAGTGTTAGTAGGTAAATGTTAAAGTGTGAGTAGGGTAAAGGATAAAGTGTGAGTAGGGTAAAGGTTTAGGTGTGAGTAAGTTAAAGGTTAAAGTGTGAGTAGGGTAAAGGTTAAAGTATGAGTAGGTGAAGGTTAAAGTGTGAGTAGGGTAAAGGTATAGGTTTGAGTAGGGTAAAGGTTTAGGTGTGAGTAGGGTAAAGGTTAAAATGTTAGTAGGGTAAAGGTTAAAGTGTTAGTAGGGTAAAGGTTTAGGTGTGAGTAGGGTAAAGGTTAAAGTGTGAGTAGGGTAAAGGTTAAAGTGTTAGTAGGGTAAAGGTTTAGGTGTGAGTAGGGTAAAGGTTAAAGTGTTAGTAGGGTAAAGGTTAAATAGGTGGAGAACATGCATCTGCCTCTCAAAGCTTATCGATTTTCCTTGCCAGGAAGGAGGTATTGAGATGTTGGTGAAGTGTTGAGATGTTGGGGAGGTATTGAGATGTTGGGGAGGTGTTGAGGTGTTGGGCAGGTGTTGAGGTGTTGGGGAGGTGTTGAGATGTTGGGCAGGTGTTTCTTCATCATGAACAGGGAGGCGTGGAGAGCTGAAGAGCCAGAGCAGCACTGGCCTGGTCCTTGAAGACAGGAGGAGTCATGTGAAAGGTCATGTGACCTGGAGGGACAGGGTTTGTGTCTGGCAAAGCTTTCTCAGTTAAGACTCTTCTCTTAACCTGGTGTTCAGCACAGCTGGTGTTGTTCTCCTGTCCTCCGTAGAACTCTAACCCTGACAGCTGTGGCAGGTTTAACATCATAATCCTCTACGAGACTTCACTCAGTGTCTGTGTCTGCGTCTGCGTCTGCGTCTGCGCTTGAGCTGACCTCCTCTCATCATTCCTGAGTCCATGCTCCTGTGAAGATACTTTATGGTAACAACTGCCCAACCGCTAGCACAGTTGTGTCGGTTCTGCTGAGAGCAGAGGGCAGCGACTGATCTCAGCTTCCCCACACAGGGACCTGCGTTTCCTGGGGAAGAGACAGAGGCGACTGCTCGGCTGGGAAAGTCATTACGGGAAATGTCAGCTTCATCCATTTAGAGATTTGGGCTCCAGACATTTTGAGGGAAGCATCACAAATGATGATGACCTGGAAGGACTGGGAGATGGTCAAGACTCTGTCCCTCTGTCTGGAGTCTCACGTCTGGAGTCTCACGTCTGGAGTCTCACGTTTGGAGTCTCACGTCTGGAGTCTCACGTCTGGAGTCTCACGTTTGGAGTCTCACGTTTGGAGTCTCACGTCTGAAGTCTCACGTCTGGAGTCTCACGTTTGGAGTCTCACGTCTGGAGTCTCACGTCTGGAGTCACACGTCTGGAGTCACACGTCTGGAGTCACACGTCAAGAGTCGTGTCTGCAGAGCCTCTGGAATGAACCAGTGTTCACAATGAGGAAAAGATTGTAGAGTGGGGGGAAAACGAGTGTGAGAAAGAAACCAAAGTGTGTGTGTGTGTGTGTGTGTGTGTGTGTGTGTGTGTGTGTGTGTGTGTGTGTGTGTGTGTTTGTGTGTGTGTGTGTGTGTGTGTGTGTGTGTGTGTGTGTGTGTGTGTGTGTGTGTGTGATTTCACTGCTTGTTTTCCTTTAACAGTGGAAAGCTATTCATTCATTCCTGAAAAGGCCTTTCCAAAGTGTCCCGGTGATTCTGGATGTAAGTGGGTTTCTGCTGGAATACAGACAGAATGAAAAGGGGGGGAGGGGCTAAATATAGCATTACCAGACAATTAAGTGATGAGGATATTGGATGGGAAAAAAGAGGATGCTGGTACTCATTCATAAAGAAGGGAGAGAGAGAGAGAGAGAGAGAGAGAGAGAGAGAGAGAGAGAGAGAGAGAGAGAGAGAGAGAGAGAGAGAGAGAGAGAGAAAGAAAGGGAGAAAGAGAGAGTGACAGAGGGAGATAGAGGGGAGAACGGGAGGAAGTGATTCAGGGACAGAGGTTAATTTCATGAAGCGTACTGGTTCACATGCCGCTGTGAGAGCTTTCATTTCCAACAGATCTTGTCTTTAAATGTTAAATGTTAAATTATTGTTGCGATCTCTCTCTGAATGGATGCCATGTTCGTCTGTGAGCGAGAGGCGTGTCCATGTTCGTCTGTGAGTGAGAGGAGTGTCCATGTTAGTCTGTGAGCGAGAGGCGTGTCCATGTTAGTCTGTGAGCGAGAGGAGTGTCCATGTTCGTCTGTGAGTGAGAGGCGTGTCCATGTTCGTCTGTGAGCGAGAGGCGTGTCCATGTTCATCTGTGAGTGAGAGGAGTGTCCATGTTCGTCTGTGAGTGAGAGGCGTGTCCATGTTAGTCTGTGAGCGAGAGGAGTGTCCATGTTCGTCGGTGAGTGAGAGGCGTGTCCATGTTCGTCTGTGAAAGAGAGGAGTGTCCATGTTCGTCTGTGAGTGAGAGGAGTGTCCATGTTCGTCTGTGAGCGAGAGGCGTGTCCATGTTCATCTGTGAGTGAGAGACGTGTCCATGTTCGTCTGTGAACGAGAGGTGTGTCCATGGTCGTCTGTGAGCGAGAGGCGTGTCCATGTTCGTCTGTGAACGAGAGGAGTGTCCATGTTCATCTGTGAGTGAGAGGAGTGTCCATGTTCGTCTGTGAGTGAGAGGCGTGTCCATGTTAGTCTGTGAGCGAGAGGAGTGTCCATGTTCGTCGGTGAGTGAGAGGCGTGTCCATGTTCGTCTGTGAAAGAGAGGAGTGTCCATGTTCGTCTGTGAGTGAGAGGAGTGTCCATGTTCGTCTGTGAGCGAGAGGAGTGTCCATGTTCATCTGTGAGTAAGAGACGTGTCCATGTTCATCTGTGAGCGAGAGGCGTGTCCATGTTCGTGTGTGAGCGAGAGGAGTGTCCATGGTCGTCTGTGAGCGAGAAGCGTGTCCATGTTCGTCTGTGAGCAAGAGGCGTGTCCATGTTCGTCTGTGAGCGAGAGGCGTGTACATGTTCGTCTGTGAGTGAGAGGCGTGTACATGTTCGTCTGTGAGCGAGAGGCGTGTCCATGTTCGTCTGTGAGCGAGAGGCGTGTCCATGTTCGTCTGTGAGCGAGAGGCGTGTCCATGTTCGTCTGTGAGCGAGAGGCGTGTCCATGTTCGTGTGTGAGCGAGAGGCGTGTCCATGTTCGTGTGTGAGCGAGAGGCGTGTCCATGTTCGTGTGTGAGCGAGAGGCGTGTCCATGTTCGTGTGTGAGCGAGAGGCGTGTCCATGGTCGTCTGTGAGCGAGAGGCGTGTCCATGTTCGTGTGTGAGCGAGAGGCGTGTCCATGTTCGTGTGTGAGCGAGAGGCGTGTCCATGTTCGTGTGTGAGCGAGAGGCGTGTCCATGTTCGTCTGTGAGCGAGAGGCGTGTCCATGTTCGTGTGTGAGCGAGAGGCGTGTCCATGTTCGTGTGTGAGCGAGAGGCGTGTCCATGTTCGTGTGTGAGCGAGAGGCGTGTTCATGTTCGTGTGTGAGCGAGAGGCGTGTCCATGTTCGTGTGTGAGCGAGAGGCGTGTCCATGTTCGTGTGTGAGCGAGAGGCGTGTTCATGTTCGTGTGTGAGCGAGAGGCGTGTCCATGTTCGTGTGTGAGCGAGAGTCGTGTCCTCGCTGCATTAGCCGTTAGCGCTGAGCTCCAGGCACTGCTGCTCCAGCTCCTTTCAGATTAACCTCAGATTATCATCTGCATCAGGTTGGATTTAGAGATTAGCAGAACAGGTGTTGTGGTTTGGGGCTTTAATCTTGGCAAAGGAGACCGATAACGTTAAAAACCCTTTAGGACAGCAGCTTATGTTGTAATGGCTGATGGAGATGTTATGTTCCCCTGGTGCAGTCCAGGAGCCATGGGCTTGCAGGACGGAGCTTCACATTAGCGCTTCCTCGTGTTGGTGTTGTTATAAAAGCTTGTGTGCTCTCGAGTGGGAGTGCTCCTCCCCTGTGTACTAGATCACTGCTCCTCACCTGTGTACTAGATCAGTGCTCCTCACCTGTGTACTAGATCACTGCTACTCACCTGTGTACTAGATCACTGCTCCTCACCTGTGTACTAGATCATTGCTCCTCACGTGTGTACTAGATCACTGCTACTCACCTGTGTACTAGATCACTGCTACTCACCTGTGTACTGGATCACTGCTCCTCACCTGTGTACTAGATCACTGCTCCTCACGTGTGTACTAGATCACTGCTACTCACCTGTGTACTGGATCACTGCTCCTCACCTGTGTACTGGATCACTGCTCCTCACCTGTGTACTAGATCACTGCTCCTCACCTGTGTACTAGATCACTGCTCCTCACCTGTGTACTAGATCACTGCTCCTCACCTGTGTACTAGATCACTGCTCCTCACCTGTGTACTGGATCACTGCTCCTCACCTGTGTACTGGATCACTGCTCCTCACCTGTGTACTAGATCACTGCTCCTCACCTGTATACTGGATCACTGCTCCTCACCTGTGTACTAGATCACTGGGAGTAACAATGTGAGTGTGAGGTGTAATGGAGTGAGGGTGTGAGTTTGTTCAGATAGTGTGAATGTAGGAGTAATTGAGGATACATGTATACAGGCATGTGTCATTCAAGCCCATGTTAACACACACACATTCATACACCCCTCAGTCCAACCCACATTTTCACTCTCTTGATCACTATCTTTGTCTCTGGTGAATGTCATCATCATGGCATCTGACAACAGGTTTAGTATTCACTTTACCCCTGTTAAATGTAACTCTGTTAAATGTAACTGTTAAATGTAACCCCGTTAAATGTAACCGTGTTAAATGTAACCGTGTTAAATGTAACCGTGTTAAATGTAACCCTGTTGAATGTGTGTTAAATGTAACCCTGTTAAATGCAACCCTGTTAAATGTAACCTTGTTAAATGTAACCCTGTTGAATGTAACCGTGTTAAATGTAACCCTGTTGAATGTAACCCTGTTGAATGTAACCGTGTTAAATGTAACCTTGTTAAATGTAACCCTGTTGAATGTAACCGTGTTAAATGTAACCCTGTTAAATGTAACCCTGTTGAACGTAACCGTGTTAAATGTAACCCTGTTGAATGTAAGTGTGTTAAATGTAACCCTGTTGAATGTAACCGTGTTAAATGTAACCCTGTTGAATGTAACCCTGTTGAATGTAACCGTGTTAAATGTAACCCTGTTGAATGTAACCGTGTTGAATGTAACCGTGTTAAATGTAACCCTGTTGAATGTAACCGTGTTGAATGTAACCGTGTTAAATGTAACCCTGTTAAATGTAACCCTGTTGAACGTAACCGTGTTAAATGTAACCCTGTTGAATGTAAGTGTGTTAAATGTAACCCTGTTGAATGTAACCGTGTTAAATGTAACCCTGTTGAATGTAACCCTGTTGAATGTAACCGTGTTAAATGTAACCCTGTTAAATGTAACCCTGTTGAATGTAACCCTGTTAAATGTAACCGTGGTAAATGTAACCCTGTTGAATGTAAGTGTGTTAAATGTAACCCTGTTAAATGTAACCGTGGTAAATGTAACCCTGTTGAATGTAAGTGTGTTAAATGTAACCCTGTTGAATGTAACCGTGTTAAATGTAACCCTGTTGAATGTAACCCTGTTGAATGTAACCGTGTTAAATGTAACCCTGTTGATGGGAACTGTTCCTTCTTGCACTTTCAAGTCCATTCACACTTTGTCTAATCACTCTGAAATGTCCTGCTGGTGGCCATTATGTTATTATGCATCTCGCTCTCTCACACACTCTCACTCTGTCTGTGTCTATCCCTCTCTCTTACACTCTCTCTCTCTCTCTGTAATTTGTGTCTGTTTATCTGTGTGTGTTCAGGGTCTTTGCTGGTGATTCTGACCTCCAGAACACCCGTCCTGCCTCTGTGTACACTGACCGCTCACTGTCTCTGTGTTTCAGACGCCAGCACACAGGCTCATCTCACCAGTGTGTTTCAGACCCAATGTACATATGCGCATGTGCACATACACACACGCATGGGCACACACACACACACACACACACACACACACACACACACACACACATACACACACACACCATGATCAGGGTAGCAGAGACAGCCACCTGTGCTGTTTGAATTAGACTAGAGGACAGCCAAAACTGGAGTGTGTGTGTGTGTGTGTGTGTGTGTGTGTGTGTGTTGGTTTATTACTTAGCTACTATTCTGGTGTGCTGATAGGCTGGGATGTCTTGGGGCCGGCCCCTCCCCCTGTCCAAGTCCTTTATTCGTTCATTCTCCCTGTGGTTTGATTGAGTCCCTTGTAAGTGCTGGTCTGCCCTGTCACACCACAGGCTGGAACCTGGACACACACAGTGGACTCTTTGACCATGGAAACTCAGCCAAGCAGACTCCTTTAGCTGAGGCTCAGTTCCCTCTCTCCCTCTCTCCCTCCCTCTCTCACGATGTTAATGAATAGCAGAGTGGTGAGACCGTGCTGGATGTTAGTGGGGGGTTGGGGCAGTTTAGCGGGAGACTGGTAGACTGCCATGTCTTACATTACTGCCTCAACTCCTCTGGTGCTGCTACAATCACTCCACTGTGTGTGTGTGTGTGTGTGTGTGTGTGTGTGTGTGTGTGTGTGTGTATGTTAGAGAGAGAGAAGAGAGAGAAGGGATAAAGAAAGAGGACAAACAGTTGAAGAGGGAAATCTGAAATAGAAATAGAATAAGAGGGACAAGGAGATGGACAGAGAAAAAGATGAGTGTGTGTGTGTGCGTGTGTGTGTGTGTGTGAGAGAGAGAGAGAGAGAGAGAGAGAGAGAGAGAGAGAGAGAGAGAGAGAGAGAGAGAGAGAGAGAGAGAGAGAGAGAGAGAGAGAGAGATGCTTAGGCCTGGCTCTGGCTGCTTGTATCACTGGTTTGTCGGTCCCACACCACTACAATACTGAGTCCAGAATGACGCTTTTTGCAGTGGAAAAGTACAGAACACACACAACACTTACCACACAACACACAGCACACAACACAGCACACAAAACACAGCACACAAAACATAGCACACAAAACATAGCACACCACAGCTCTGGGTTATGACATCAGATTGAAGGAGGCAGGGTTATGACATCAGATTGAGGGAGGCGGGGTTATGACATCAGATTGAAGGAGGCAGGGTTATGACATCAGATTGAGGGAGGCGGGGTTATGACATCAGATTGAAGGAGGCAGGGTTATGACATCAGATTGAGGGAGGCAGGGTTATGACATCAGATTGAGGGAGGCGGGGTTATGACATCAGATTGAAGGAGGCAGGGTTATGACATCAGATTGAAGGAGGCAGGGTTATGACATCAGATTGAGGGAGGCGGGGTTATGACATCAGATTGAGGGAGGCAGGGTTATGACATCAGATTGAAGGAGGCGGGGTTATGACATCAGATTGAGGGAGGCGGGGTTATGACATCAGATTGAGGGAGGCGGGGTTATGACATCAGATTGAGGGAGGCGGGGTTATGACATCAGATTGAAGAGGCAGGGTTATGACATCAGATTGAGGGAGGCAGGGTTATGACATCAGATTGAAGGAGCCAGGGTTATGACATCAGATTGAGGGAGGCAGGGTTATGACATCAGATTGAAGGAGGCAGGGTTATGACATCAGATTGAAGGAGGCAGGGTTATGACATCAGATTGAAGGAGGCGGGGTTATGACATCAGATTGAAGGAGGCGGGGTTATGACATCAGATTGAGGGAGGCGGGGTTATGACATCAGATTGAGGGAGGCGGGGTTATGACATCAGATTGAGGGAGGCGGTGTTATGACATCAGATTGAAGAGGCAGGGTTATGACATCAGATTGAGGGAGGCAGGGTTATGACATCAGATTGAACGAGGCAGGGTTATGACATCAGATTGAGGGAGGCAGGGTTATGACATCAGATTGAAGGAGGCAGGGTTATGACATCAGATTGAGGGAGGCAGGGTTATGACATCAGATTGAACGAGGCAGGGTTATGACATCAGATTGAAGGAGGCAGGGTTATGACATCAGATTGAGGGAGGCAGGGTTATGACATCAGATTGAGGTAGTTGGGGTTATGACATCAGATGTTGATGCTGTCTCCCCATTGCCAGGTCACCCTTAAGAGGTCAGGGTTTCTACGGTGGGTGGAGTCTCTGGTGGAGTGACCTTTGTAGCCAGGGTGTGGTTCTGCCAGACTGGAGACTGGAGCAGTGATCCAGGCATGAGAGATATAATCTCTTCAGTGTGTCCTGGGTCTTCCCTGGGGTCTCCTCCAGTTGGACATGCCCAGAGCATCCAGACCAGATGCCTGAACCACCTCAAGTGGCTCCTCTCTACATGGAGGAGCAGCAACTCTACTCCGAGCCTCTCCCGGATGACTGTGCTCCGTACCTTTTCTCTAAAGGAGAGCCCGGACACCCTGCGGAGAACACTAATTTCAGCCGCTTGTAGTCGCGATTTCATTCTTTCGGTCACTAGCCAGAGCTTGTGACCATAGGTAAGAGGGTTCGGAACATTGATTGACCAATAAATCGAGAGCTTTGCCTTTTGGCTCAGCTCTCTCTTCACCACAACCACAACAGTCCGTTACAGCATCCGCAATACTGCATAGCCCGTAGCAGTGTGCCCCGTACACAACACTCCCGGAGCACCCCCCAGAAGATTCCCCAAGGGACACAGTCGAATGCCTTCTCCACATCCACAAAACACATGTGGACTGATTGAGTGACCTCCCATGCACCCTCTAGGACCCTCGCAAGGGTCCAGTTTTCCACGACCTGGGCGGAACCCAAATTGTTCCTATTGTAACTTGTTCGACTATCGACCAGACTTTCTTCTCCAGAATCCCTGAATAGACCTTACCGGGAAGGCTGAGGAGTGTGATCTAGAGGTGTATACAACTAAGGATTTTCATAGTCGAATCCGATTCGTCAGATTTTCCCTTTAGTCGACTAATAGTCGAATCGGGTTTTTTCAATCTAGAGCACGTTAAATGGGATCCCGTTCTCATTCAGGACTTTTTTCTACTTCAAAGTAAAAACCTAAAACACTCAGATAAATGAATAAACATGGTAGGTTGGCTTTATTCAGCTTTTATTTATTTATTATTTATTTACTTATTTATTTTTTAATGAAACGTTAGAGAACATTAACAAAAAAATGTCACCGTCAGTGCGCAGTGCGCATATTGAACTGTCAGACAGGCACTGTGCAAAATGGCAAAAATATTTTAAATAAAATATGCCTGCCTAAAAATATTTAAAAAATTGCCACACAACAGCAAAAAAATTATAAGTAAAGGTTCAAGTAATGGGGTTAAAAAAAATGTTTATAGGCCTACTTGACGAGACGCACCGTGACGAGACGAGATGACACGACCGAAACGACAAACGGCTGAACTGTTTTTTTTTTGCCTTACGCGTTTTAAATGGTATTCCATTTTGGTTGTTGTCATGTGAAATGAAAGACGTTGATGACATAACTTGCACTTTCATTTGTTTGATTCATCTTTAACTTTTTCGAAATACTCCCACACTTGAAGTTTTTTAGTAGCCATTATAATCTTGGCAGATGCTGACTATCCTGTAGCGTGTTCAGCTCCGCTCATGTGACGGGCAGGTGTGAGCAACAAAAAGGAAGCGATCACGCCAAGTCTCAGGGAAAAAGGGTGGTTTAATATAAAGTGTGCAAACCTAAAACCCGTGCAATAGATCCGAATTAAGGATATAATGACCAGCGGTCAACTGGTACAAAGACAAGGCATATATAGACAGACAAACGACCATCAGGTGGGAACGGATCACGGGCTCCGCCCACCTGAGGGGCGTACACGACGTCACAAGACAACAACAACACAGCCGCTGTGGACAGAGGCGGCCGGTAGGGGGCCGCCTCACCGTGACAGACCCCCCCACCAAGCCGCACTCCCCTCCACTGGGTGTGTGGCACACAGCGGCTGCACAACAACACGAAGGGGCAGGAAGGCAAGGACAGGCAGGGACACACCTCCTGCAGTCCACGAGCTGAAACACAAAACACATAACATTAGTCAGCTCACCTCCCTGGGCGGGACCCTGGACCGACCGGGCCGTTAACAACACAAAACCACGCCCCAGTCGGTCACAGGGCCCTCACGCCCTAACCGGCATTCAGCTGGTAAGCCCCATGGGTGTGAGGACGAGGGGCTACGGCTCCTCTCTCGTCCCTTGTGTGTGTGTGGGTGTGCAGGCTACCTCTCCAAGGCGTGGCTACTTCACCTCCTGGACCTACCTCCTCCCAGAGCTGACCCCTGCCTTCTGCTAGGGGTCACCCCAGCCTCCTGGGGAGCCAACCCCTCCCGGGGCCTCTCATCTCAAGGTGGACTCCTCCACCCAACCCAGGAGCGCCAGAGACCGAGGCCCAGAGCACCCCCGACGCGGGCTAGGGAGCAGCCCCAAGGGCCTCCTGGTCACCCCGGGCAGGAGGGAGGATCTCCATCCCCAGCAGGAGCTTTTCAGACCGGAGCCCCATGGTCCCCAAACATCCGGGGGCCCCAGCCCTTTAGGGAGGGGCTCTTCACGACCAGGCTCCGGTCACCCCACAACACAAGGGGGCTCCTGCCAGGTGGAGACCCCCACAAGGTCCAGGAACACTGCCAAGGAGAAGCACCTGCACAAAGAACACACCCTCACACACACACACACACACACATATATACAAACACGAAACACAAACGCGCCCTACCCTATTCAGGGCCTCCCTCGGGAGAGACGCCCTCCGTGCCACACCCCATGGCACGGGACCACAGCCGGTCCCCCCCCAAACACACATTTAAGGGGAGGAGCATGTGTGGAATTACATGTAACAGTTGACATCACGCTAGGACAACACACACGCAAATACTAGACAAACAAAAAACGGTGTACAAACAGACAGACGGAACCCATCACATGCGCGCTCTGTTTACACACACACACACACACACACACAGTGACGCGCGCCGCTCAGAGCCGCAGTCGCTCCCCACATTAAACACACGACACACGGGGAGCGAGGCGACAGTGACGAGCGGCAACCGCGTCACACATAAAACATTCAACATAGAACATAACGAGCACGCACACTGGTCCACACGTCCGTCACCCGTACACACATACAAAACACACACGAGAGTCCACCAGGCAGACACCCTGGTGTTCGCCGTGCCACATACACACAAGCGCACGGCGAAACTCCCGCAACATACAACGGACACGAAGAGCTGTCTCAGGGCAGACTGCCCTGGTCCTCGCCGTGCTACACACACACACACACACACACAAAACACAAAAGCACGGCGGAGCTCTTCAAAACAAAACACCACGCAGACAAACACTTACCACGAGACATGACCACGAACGAAGGAGAAAGTAAAAGAGACTCGGCGGCTTCCGAAGGGTGGCTGGTCATTCTGTGACGGGCAGGTGTGAGCAACAAAAAGGAAGCGATCACGCCAAGTCTCAGGGAAAAAGGGTGGTTTAATATAAAGTGTGCAAACCTAAAACCCGTGCAATAGATCCGAATTAAGGATATAATGACCAGCGGTCAACTGGTACAAAGACAAGGCATATATAGACAGACAAACGACCATCAGGTGGGAACGGATCACGGGCTCCGCCCACCTGAGGGGCGTACACGACGTCACAAGACAACAACAACACAGCCGCTGTGGACAGAGGCGGCCGGTAGGGGGCCGCCTCACCGTGACAGCTCATTTGGATTGTGCAACTGCAGGGTGTGATTTATTAATGTGTAGTAAGGAAGATGCCTATTGTTAATGCGCACACATCATTTAAAAATATTTATTAACAGAAATTAGGATGATTTTATTTGACAAAAGGCTATATATAACGAAAACAAAGACATTTCATGTAACAAATTTTTAGCAGCATCCTTGGGCACCCCCATGCAGTTAGAATGGTACATTCGAATATGACGTTCATAGTCGACTAGGGGTATAGTCGACTATTGCAGTGTGATCCCCTGGAGCACACCTTCCGGTCCCCTTTCTTTAAAAGGGGAAGCACCACCCTGGTTTGCCAGTCCAGAGGTATGATGTACATGTGATGTTGCAAAGACGTGTCAGCCAGAACAGTCTCACAACATCTAGAGCCTTAAGGAACTCAGGGTGGATCTCATCCTTCCCCGGAGCCTTGTCACCAAGGAGTTACAACTACTCTGGTCACCTCGGTCCGAGTGATGGGCAATCCCCCCTCAGAGTCCTCTAGTTCTGCTTCTTCTAAGGAAGGCGTGATGGTGGGATTGAGAAGATCCTCAAAGTATTCCTTAAACCACTTAATGACATCCCCAGTCGAGGTCAGCAGTTCCCCAGCCCCACTGTATACAGTGTTGGACGGGAACAGCTTTCTCCTCCTGAGTTGCCTGATAGTTTGCCAGAATCTTCTCAGAGCTGATCAAAAGTCACTTTCTATGATTTCAACGAACTCTTCCCACACCCGATTTTTTGCCCCTGCGACAGTCAAAGTCGCAATCCGTTTGGCCCCCCTGTACCCGTCTCCTGCCTCCAAAGTCCCACAAGCCAAGCAGGCCTTTCTTCAGCATGAAGGCCTTCCTTACCCGAGGTGTCCACCACCGGGTTCGGGGATTGCCACCACGACAGTCACCGACAGCCTTGCGACCACAGCTCCGGTCCGCCGCATTAACAATGGAGGCACGGAACAAGGCCCATTCAGATTCAGTGTCTCCGGCCTCCCTCGGGATGCGGTCAAAGCTCTGCCGGATGTGGGAGTTAAAGACTTTCTGACAGGTTCCTCTGCCAGACGTTCCCAGCAAACCCTCACAATATGTTTGGGTCTGCCAGGTCTGTCCTCGCTCGCCATCTGATCCAACTCACCAGTAGGTGGTGATTGGTTGACAGCTCAGCTCCTCTCTTTACCAGAGTGTCCAAGACACACGGTCACAAGTCTGACGACACGATTACAATATCGATCATCGAACTGCGACCTAAGGTATCACGAAGCCATGTGCACTTATGGACACCTTTGTGCTCAAACATGGTGTTCGTTATGGACAGACTGTTACGAACACAGAAGTTCAATAACAGAACACCTCTCGGGTTTGGATTTTTCAATCCAAAGATGGAAGAGCATGTATTACTGTTAGTCTCAGTGTGTTCTCATCTAGTCTCAGCCTGTTCTCATCTAGTCTCAGTCTGTTCTCATCTAGTCTTAGTCTGTTCTCTCCTAGTCACAGTCTGTTCTTTTCTAGTCTCAGTGTGTTCTCTTTTAGTATCAGTCTGTTCTCACCTAGTCTCAGTCTGTTCTCATCTAGCCTCTGTCTGTTCTCATATTCTCTCAGTCTGTTTTCATCTAACCCCCTCACTGTTCTTTATTCCTTTTTCTCACTCTCTCCGTCTCCATCTCTGCTACAGGGTTGTGTTACCACAGCTGACCACTGAAACGTTTCAGGTTGTCTGATCTGCACGTGCCAGGGGTTTTAATCTCTGAAAGCTCAAAAGCCAAGACTACACTGTCTACTGTACACAGACTTCCTGTTTGTAAGAAAGAGTAGGTCTGTGTCTGCTCTTGGTGTTTATGAAACATTAACCCTGACCCTGAACCTAACTCTTGATGTTAATGACACAGTAACCCTGGCCCCAACTCTTGGTGTTTATGACACAGTAACTCTGACCCTGACCCTAACTCTTGGTGTTTATGACACAGTAACCCTGACCCTGGCCTTAACTCTTGGTGTTTATGACACATTAACCCTGACCCTGGCCCTAACTCTTGGTGTTTATGACACAGTAACTCTGACCCTGGCCCCAACTCTTGGTGTTTATGACACAGTAACCCTGGCCCTAACTCTTGGTGTTTATGACACAGTAACTCTGACCCTGGCCCTAACTCTTGGTGTTTATGGCACATTAACTCTGACCCTGGCCCTAACTCTTGGTGTTTATGACACAGTAACTCTGACCCTGGCCCTAACTCTTGGTGTTTATGACACAGTAACTCTGACCCTGGCCCTAACTCTTGGTGTTTATGACACATTAACTCTGACCCTGGCCCTAACTCTTGGTGTTTATGACACATTAACCCTGACCCTGGTCCTAACTCTTGGTGTTTATGACACAGTAACTCTGACCCTGGCCCTAACTCTTGGTGTTTATGACACATTAACCCTGACCCTGGCCCTAACTCTTGGTGTTTGACACAGTAACCCTGGCCCTGGCCCTAACTCTTGGTGTTTATGACACAGTAACTCTGACCCTGG